>NW_017304758.1:5022074-5035742 GCF_001594115.1 Trachymyrmex septentrionalis
GCGCTCGCTCGCGCACACACCCTCGGCCTCAGAACATGACACGACGTAACGAGGAAGACGATGATGGTACGATAAAAAGACGGACGAAAGAAGCGGATTTGGCGGACAGACGCGCGCGCCGTTCCGCTCCAGCCGTGACTGGCGAGCGCGCTATCGCGCGTATCGTACCCGTACCCGCCCACCGAGGGATCCTCGTCGCGCAAATAGACGTATATGTACGTGACACGTCAATCTTACGGGAGGTATTGCCGTTACGAGCGAGATCGAGGTTGGGGGAGGCGACGGGCGCGGCTCCCGTTTTTCCCGAAGGATAGACAACGTCCGTGACCGTCGCCGCTCCGTAAGTTATTCGCGAAATCCCATCGCGTCCATCCGATTCGTCCGAATGACGATGACGATGATGATCACGATGATAACGACGATGACAACGACGACGACGGCAAGATCTTCGTACTTACCTTATGCGCGCGGATGGTATCACCCGAGAATTTGGAAACGCGGAAGCTCTCGAGAGCAAGACGGGGAATAGGGACAGAGAGGCGAAATAATAAGTAAGACACTTATGACAAGTCCATTCACAGGCACTGACGAATTGTACGATTGCGGGGCAAGATGGCGCTCGAAAATATTTCCGCTCCGTCCGCTGCGCCCGCGCACGAGCGTCGCATTCGTAAATTTCTACTCCGAAATGCTCCTAATCGTATTTACGTTTTACAAGGCAGGATCCTTAATTTATTCGGATGAAGTTACAATTAATCCTAATATGTCGAACAATTACATAGGTTATTCAAAGAATCAACATTATTGCATTTTCTAATAAAATAGGTAAAGATAGAACGATATAAATATCACATAAATATAAAAAGACAGGTGTTATATTGCGTATGATAACTGAATATAATTTGGGGCAAATTTCTGATTAGTAGCAAATTTCTAATAGTTGTCTTCTTACATCTACAGACATGGTTAGAAAAAATTATATTTTTGTTGCACAGACAAATGAAGAGAGTATTATTTTTTGACCTTTTAATCGGTTCTTTTTATTTTCATTATTATGTTTACAGTAGACTAGATTGATTTTACAAGTAGTTTATATTACAATATGATCTTAGCAATTCGTTTCTATGTACGCTGTTACAAAGTAATTACGATATACATCCTTCAACTATTTCATTCAATATACACACATATATATTTATATATATCTAGTTAAGGCACAATAACTTAAAATTGCACTCAGAAAGAAATATCCTGAGGGCAACACTGTCTATCCAGAGATCCAAATTAATGTGAATATTTATGTAAATCACATAAAATGGCTCAGAATCAATATTCAAATGCTGTTATTTCATTTGAAAATACATCGCCATTTAAAATATTTTTATGAATCATTGTACACAAGACATTATTGGTTGATTAATAATTATTTTCAATCAGTCATTTTTACAAATCAGATTTCCGTAAAAGAAAAATATTACTGAAAATATAACATATGTACATATTATATATACGTATACAAATCACTATTTTAACGCAATTACTTTTAAGAAAATAATATTCTACTTTTGCTATATATCTCATACTTTCAAGACATCTAGAAATTACAGGTTCGCAATAGACATAAGTTTGTAGAATCTATAATTATAATTTATGCAATAAATATTAATTTTAAAGTAACTAATACTTAGTAATGGTTTTCCTCATAAAATACAACAGTTTGAAAAAGATTCTGTTCGTTTTAAAGATATTTATTTTTCTCGATAACCGAATGAATCACGTTAAAACTATTTTTGCATCGGCACGTCCATGTTAACCACATAAAACTTCGCAAAAAAAAAGTAGGTAACTTTGCGACTGTTGTATCGTATGAAACCTCTGCGAGGAAATGTGTGCTTAATTTAACTTCTACATCTTTGTATTATAATTGCAAGACTTAGAATAAAAGTTTAGCTCCACATCAACACAAATGTAAGATAAGTGCATCAACAAATGCATGAAAATACATTTCTTAATCCAAAAGAATATTACAAAAAATTGACTATCTATAAATGGAATAACATTTTAATAAACATTTGGTTTCAGCAATGTATAATCATTTACATAATACTTTTGTTCACTTTGCTGATACAATATTCTATAATAGAATATATTTATAACTAAATTAAATATTTTAACAGCAATTGGGTACTCGTTTGACAAAGTTTCAAATAATTATTCTATTTAAAATTTACAGTAGAATTCCAAGTAAAATATAATTTCAAGAATATATGATTCAGTTTTGAAAATTCTATTATGTATGTTATATGTATATATAACGATATTAAAATATGATTAAAAACTTTAAAAGATAATTATTTCTTAAATAAGAAATTTTTGATTAGTTTGTTGTTTACCGTATTTATGACTGACAAACGAAATTCAATGTTAAATATAAAAAGTTCACTCGTTCTGTGATAATCAATAACTTATATATACTGATGAAATCACGTTCATTTCAAGTAAACGAATCGTTCCTAATGATGATATTCTGTAGTTGGAGTCACATTGATCATATCGGCGGTGCTAAAAAAAAGATATTTGTACGTGATGATTGCAAAAGAAAATTTGTACGCGATTTTTCGGTTTGCTAATAAAATAAAACCCAACAATAATATAAAAGCACAGGGGAAATCAAAATGCTTCGAAATGTAATGACACGTGTAAATTAGAAATATACATTGTAGAATTTAAATAAATGCTTTTTCTCAGAACATGCGACATGCTTTTTATGTTTTACACAATATTATATATATATATTGAATTTGAATCAAATTTAATTCATGTCCTACTGACAAGAAATTTTTGTAATAATTTTGCTGATTTTTTGAGGATATTGAAAGTATCTTTTGCTTAATTTTGTGCCAATACACAAAAACACAAACAAGTGCATGTACCTCTAAATTCGATTTTAAAATGTGCATACGACTAAATATATTTAAGACGCGAAAACACAAAACAAGTATGTAACGAAATTACTAGGCCAAACAATCATTACAACTTCTCAGTTTCACATATGTATCATTACTTTTAAACATCTACAATTATATGGAATTATTTTGTTCTTTTATTGTTCATTATTTATATAATTATATTGCATACTTTATATAAATAATTGAACAATATAGTGCTGTTTATAAATTAAAATTATTCCTATCTGCCATTTAATATAAAAAAAAATGCACATGTAATAGCATTTTAAAAACAAATACCCTATTCTTTTCTGAAAAATATAGCAAAAAATGCACACACATTCTGGCAAAGCATACAATACACGAAATATGACTAGTCGAGCTAATTATTAATTTTCTTTTTTCAGTAAAATATTAGTAAAATATTTTACAAATTTCTTGATATTTCGTGTGGAATTATAACAAGAAATATTGCCCGATTGGTCATATTTTATCAAGACAACTTTTACATGTCAATTATTAAGGATAGACATAACACAATATCACAAACACTTACAAGACATACATGGGTGCCCTAAGAATAATTTCTTGTAGTCGTCTTTACATTAGTTTGCTGTATAACATATATCAAATATTATATTATCAACTCATGTTACGAAAAAAAAAAATAAAATATGTGTCTCTGTGTTGATCTAACTTGAGAGATTGTTTATTATGTAAATCACAAGTGATTATATTGGATTGAAATTGATGTTAAATTGTGCATGTTTAATATTGCACAAAATTTAAATACATTTGTGAGCATTAGAGATGTTAACATATATTGTATATCTTATTGTTAGTTTTTTTATAACCATGTTCAGTAATTTGTGTAGATGTTCCTTCACCACATAAAGAACGTTATTAAATCAGATGTCTTATATGTTATTTTTAGAGATTGTAGATGGACAAGTGAAAGGGATATAATATACGAATATATTAATTTACCTCTTGGAACATTTAATATGTATAATGAGTAATCCTATGCCCAGCAATAAGCACAAACTCCCTACAACAATGTAAGCAATGCCAAGGAAAGGATTCTTTCCTCCCAAAAGTGAAGTTGTGCTTAAAATCATCTTTTTCTTTCCATAGAAGGAGGATACTGAAAATGCTGAAAAAAATATACAAAGCATTATCTAATTTCTCTCACGTTTAAATAAAATATATATGATAGACAATTAATCTTCAATTCTTTATTTTACAATTTCCAAGCAGCTGTATTTTTTATTTCATTATTTTAATTATTTTTATAATTCAATTTGTTTACATTACTTACAATAAACAACTTTAAGAGTGTAGTTTCCTTGAACTAGACCGCTCTTAAAGCCATCTTGAGAATGATCAATCCTACGATAGAGTTTTCTGAAAGTGGGTAATGCGGCAGTTCTCATCCATACAATTAAATCCTCGTTTTGAAAACCATTGTTTTCTTCATTAGTGGGATCCAAATCCCAAATGTGTTTAGTCCAGTTCTTAGGCTTGGCAAAATTCTTGAATACTTCTTTTAGATCACCCTCTGGATTCCTGAATTTGATATTTTTATCGGATGGCCAAGCTATGCCAGTTCTTAATAATGGTACTTGCCCGTTATGTTTTGCAGAATATAGCGTTAACTCATCGCTAAAAAGCGAATTTGCAATGGCACCACATGGAGCAATGGCCGTATCTTCGCCGTTCATTTTATCATAGGCAAATGGTTCACAATCACTCGAAACACTCTCATGCAACTGTCCTAACAGTTGATTGTCATCTCGAGATTTTACATATCTACGATGATTTTGATAGAAGTTTGTCAGGCCATAATACATATAAACTTTGCCAGCAAATTCTGAAGTTAGCTCGAAATTTATTTCACATGTGCATGAGCAATTATTACATTCTGCAATTACATCTGCACACTTCTTAGGCAATCCATCATCTCTGGTAATATTGGTGGAGTTGCAGTTAGTATAATCTATAATATGTTCCTTAACTTCATCAGAAAAATAAAGTAATCCTATGCCAACTGGTATAAATGCAACTCCTATCACAAAGAACGTTGGTAGAACTGTACCAGCTGTAAGTATTGGTTGCCAGGCTGGTAATCGCTGTTGCTTAAATGCACTATCTGCGTACAGTCAAATTAGGTAACATGTATTACAAATATAAATATTTCAAAAAATATCAATAACATTTGTGATATATCAATTTTTTGTTTCTTCCTTTGATTATTTTTACTGACATTATATATTACAGTGATAATTTTTCTTAATAAGGGTAATAAGATTATTCAGAGCAAAGATCTTCTACAGATTCATTCTTACGTTATCTCTGTTAGATCTTTCATGTTACTTTCATAATTATACAATTTAGCACAATCACCACAAAAATTACTTTTTATAACAAGACACCTAGATTTATTTGATGAATGTTTATTGCCTTAACCATCAGCAATTTATAAATAAAATAATATGTATAGGATTATGTATAAATATTAGATATGATACCGATTAATACCCGATCTTTATGCAATTAGTTCCCTTTCTTGGCTTCAAAAATATACAAAAGATTAGTCGAATTTTATTTAGTTTTCGCGCAGAAATAACTATATAATTAAATTTTAAAATAATTTACATGTTATTTGAACAATTCCGGAAAATGTGTAAAATTGTACTCGACAATCTACAAAATTAATTCGGTATCATCAATTATTGAGAAAAATGCATGATATCGTTGAAGATTTATCAGCAAAAAAGCTCATCGATCGTTAAGTTAGCAAGATCATTTGGCTTGTTTTCCGACTCTTTAATTGAAATGCTCACCCGATGGTTTTTTCGATTTAGGCACCGCATCAACTTCGCTGATGGACGTCATGATTTAGCAACACGACAGACACTAAATAAATTTCGGTATTTTCAATAACCTAGTACATACGTATCAAAATGACAGAAAACACGTCACACGTCACTCACTGCGAAATTGCGAGGTGAATCCATTAGTTAATGACCGTTTTCATTGAACGAAAAAAATGAAGACTGATATACACGAAGGTAGAAATTTAAAGTCTAGTTTCTAAAGTGCGGCTTGGACTGCGTTCCACCAGAGAGAAGCTTGAGAATAGCCATGCCTTGCATTTAGCTGTTAAGCCTGTTCTACAATATGCTTTTTGTTTTTTGTTTCTTGCCTTTTGTTATTTTTTGTACATCTTGTCTTTTTGCTTCTTATCTAGTTTTTTTATTATATCGCCCGAGATAAAAATTAACAAAATTCGTTTCAATTAACAAAATCTAGTTTTAAAAAATTAACAAAATCTAGTTTTTTTATTATATCGCCCGAGATAAAAATTAACAAAATTCGAAAGAAATAAGAAATACAATTGTTAATAAAATGGTTGCAAACGAGAAAAAAGCAAAAGGTAAAAAACAAGAAACAGGGAACAAAGAGCACATTGTAGAATAGGCTTTAGGGGCTCCGCACAATAAAAGAAACAGAGAATAGAGAACAAAAATTTCAACCTATCAGAAACTGTGTATTCCACAATACATAATTTCTGATAGGTTGAAATTCTTATTCTCTGTTCCCTGTTCCTTTTATTATGCGGAATCCCTACGGACAAATTGCATCACGTGAACCGTGATCTTTTCTGATTGGGCATGGTATCAAAGCTCCATAGGAAGAGATTAGAGAAAACTGATCACGTGACCTTCATCCTGATTGGACGTGTCATTGACGTGATGCAATTTGTCACTCTCTTCCTGTGAGGCTCTCTAATCCAGAAGATCGATTCTGTATCTTGAAATAAGGTGAAAATGATAAAAGTGAACGAGTTTACTAGAGTACTGATTATTTCATTGGTCAACACCTCACTTGCTCACTTGTAATTTTCACCTTGTTTTCATGCTTGTTGTCAGAAGCATGACCACTCTTGAACGTTCAGTGAGCTCTTGCTTTGATTGGCATATTCCATTAGATCTAAAAATGGACCAAACAGGTGTAAGAGCTCACTGAGCGCTCGGTGAGAGATCATGCTTCTGGATGCATCTTATTGGTCTGTTTTCTGTTTCTATACTAGACTGTTCTAGAACTTTCTTTCTCGCTTTAAACAAATATAGCTACCTCACTTTAAATTCCACAAGTTACACTAGCTCAGCCACAGAAAACAGACCTTATGACTATCGACCTTTGAATTCCTGAACGTACTTTTGTTTTTTCACAGTTTTGATTGAGAGCATCCAAGGGTCGTTCATCGCTGAGCAGGAAGGAAAGTAAGGATTATTCATTTCTTCCGATCGTTGAAGGATGATTGATTAGTACGGACTCATTAAATTTTTTGATACGCATTTTTTCAACATGTTAAAGCATAAATTACCGAAGGATTGGATTATTGTTAACTCTAAAAGTCATCCGGACAGAATATATTATTTCAATGTGAAAACGAATCAATCTTCGTGGATTCAACCACCATTGGATGACATCAGGGTATTTTTCTCTCCATAATTTATTTTCCTGTTGTAATCTATTGAATAGGTTAAGATCCCTTTTTATGCTGGTGCTCGAAAATTCAACTCTCAGTGTTGGGAAGTTTATTTTTGAATTTATATTGCATACAAAAATCTATGATTTTTATAATATGTATGCTATAGAATTTTTGTATGTGATATTTTTCTGGAATGAACCCTTGCCTAGTTTACACTATAATATTTAGGCTGCTATCTGTACAATTGGTATCTTTGTTTAATTTTATAAATTAAACAAGAATATCTATTATATAAGTAGTGGCCTAATCGGATGACGTAATCTAAGCATCAAATTGAGATTGTGCAGTATCTTATGAAATGGTATTATCAAATTTCTTTTTTAGATGTCTTCATTTTCATTTTTAAAAAGTCTTTTAATTCTGCAAAACTTTTATTTTACAGACTTTTTCAATAACTAAACATCAAGAAGAAAAACGTTGCAGTACAATGGCATCTAAATATAATGCTAAGAAAAAGCAAACGTCTAATCAAGGTGCATATGATAAAATTATCGAGACTCCACAAATGAAGGCTGTTAGAGAGAAAGCGTTGCAAAGATTAAACATCAAAAATAAATCTTTTCCCTTGTTGCCACAAGCTTCATATACAAAGATAGTGGGAAATAAGACAAATATCTCTCTAAGAAACTTTCCTTCAAAGTTAAAGGATGATAAATCAGTGACTTCTCGGGCTAAAAATGATAATGAAGGAATATCACAAGTACCGCTTCGTGGAAAATTCGAGCAGAGAAGTTCAAACACATTTAGTCTAAATAAACCATTAAGAAAAGATGCTATGGTTAAAAAACAAAATCAGAAAACCATAGATCAGAAGTTAACAAAAACATTAGACAAAAGAGATGAAAATATAAGACATCAAGAAATTATGATTCGAAATGCACATGATATTGAGCAGCGTAAAAGGAATCAAACTGTTCAGAAATCACGTAACCAAAATTCAAGTAAATGCAATTATATAAATGTAATTATTATGTCATCATTATGAAGAAGTAAAATTAACTTTGTGTTTAGGAAAAAAAGGAGGAAAATGGTTTTTAAAGAAAAACTTGGCACAAGAACGTATGCAAAGACTAAGAACAAATTTGAATGTTGATAAGGAAAAAATTCAAGAAATGTGTAATATTGATTTAATTATCAAGAAGTCTCCTCAAAAGTTGAGCAGAAGTTCATCTAATTCCAGTAGGTATATAACATAAAATATATTTTTTATATTTTATGCTTTAGTATTTATCAGTAGAGATTGAAAATATTTGTTTTTATATATTTTAGTATTTTTATATTATTTTATGTTTACAGACAGTTTAAGATCAAATGTTTATAAAAATGCTGACATACGACTTAAGAGATTACATAACAGACTCTTAAAAGATGCAATATGCGAAAGAAATATTAATACATTAAAAGATGATAATTCACAAACTCAACAAAATAATCAAACAAAAAAATCAAATAAGACTGAAAATACAACAAAGGAAAAATTAATAGAACGGGGCGAGCAAGAAATTTTATATGAAGAAATGGATTGGGAACCAATGAAAGATGACGAAATTGCTCTTCAGGTATGATCAATATAATTGAAACATATTTTTTAAGAAATCATAACTTATATGAATATATTTTGCCAGTGTAATTATATATCTTGTTCAATTATTTTTATTTTATATAAAACAATTTTTATTTTATATAAAAGTTACTACAAAAAAATATTTTCTTAAATTAAATTTTATACTTTCATACTTTTTCTTAGTATAGGTAGAAGTTGTCAGAACACAACTTTGTAGAGAAAATCGTATAGATGAAACAAATTGTGTGTCAGAAAATGCTGCAGAGTTGACGCAATCTAATAATACAGAATCACACGGCAAAGGTCCACTTTACATTGTTATTGATACAAATGTATTTTTGTCAAACCTTGCAATTGTTGAAGAAGCGAAAGATGCAGTATTTAAGAATTACCCACGTCCTTTTATTGTAATTCCATGGACTGTGATATGTGTAAGTATAATGTACAGTATAGTCAAAATTCTATCACATCTTTTTAAAAATTTTAACATACACTTTTTTTCTAAATAATTTTTACAACAGGAATTAGATTACTTTAAGGGTAATGGAGTTAATAACGAATTATCGATAAAAGCCAGGAAAGCCATATCTTTCATCCACAAGCAGTTTTCCTCTAAACATCCACGTATCATAGGACAAACACGAGAACAGGCAGCGAAAAATAAAGAAGATTTTTCTCTCAATTGCCCAGATGATGAGATCCTTCAGTGTTGCTTACAAATCTCTCAGTTACAAAAATCAGTGGCAAGTTATCTTTTTGTTTCTTCATGCTATTTAACATGTTTATACATAAAAGAATAACAATGCTATGTTTATTCTTATTTTGTAGGTCATATTATCTTATGACAAAAATCTCTGTACTAAGGCGATGATATATAATATATTGGCATTGGGGCGTCATGATCCACTTGAAAAAATAGATGATCTTGATAT
The DNA here is from genome assembly GCF_001594115.1 of Trachymyrmex septentrionalis. NCBI lineage: Eukaryota > Metazoa > Arthropoda > Insecta > Hymenoptera > Formicidae > Trachymyrmex > Trachymyrmex septentrionalis. Next base: position 5,032,077 of record NW_017304758.1, read on the forward strand.
GGATGCAGTAGTCAACCGTTTGAGTGGTGATCCTGATGAAAGGTCTATTTTCATGGAAGAATCACATTTGACGGATGATATTTTCGAGGATATAAAATTAATTATGAGAAACTTTTTGTCAACGGTATGGATCTTACATTGGATCATGAACCAGTTTTTACGCCTATGTATCAAATATATAAAATCAATATTTTTATTTCAGATTATTACAAAACAAATGTCAGAAATTTATGGAGAAGCGGAGTGGCAGGTATATGTCGTTATAAAGCCACCGTGGACTACAGTAACTGCATTAAAGTGTGCTATAAAGCACTGGATTGCTGCTATTAGCGAATCGTTCCAAAGACGTGCTGAACATCTTCTCAAGGAATTACTCAATACTTTTGAACATATGCCAGGTATATATTTATACACATATAATCTACTAAAAAACTATTTTGCAAACTGAGTATTTAATCTTGATATTTTAGTTGGTGGTCGAAAATTGAGAGATATGGAATATATTATAGAAAAATGCAGTGATTTAGTACAAATGGTCAACACAGATAAGCACTATGATCCCCTGACAGAAACGTTTAATGCTATTACCGTAATATTTTTTATATATTTGTGTGTGTGAATATATTTTGTTATTATGAGACAGAGTTAAAAAAATTCATACTTTTAGGAACTCAAGAAAAAATGTAAAAAGTATTTCGATAATATTGATTTGAAAAAATTACACGACCAAATAGGCATCGCGGAAAATTCCCAAGAACAAGAAACGAGAGCAGAAAAAGTATTTCAGTGTTTCCAGCACATTTATACTTTCGCGCGTGACTTATGGTAAGAATCTCTCTACTTGTGTGTGTGTGTGTGTGTGTGTGTGTGTGTGCATATATATATATATATATATATATACACACACACTTACACACGCACGCACGCACGCATGCACGCACACACACACAGTATAGGTAATGATGATTGGAACCTGTGACTCACTGATTACAAGTAAATCGTATTCACACGGAGCCACATGTATCATATAATATATATGTACATATTATGAAAAAAAAAAAATATTTACTAATATTTACATATCATCACATTTGAATTACATATTATGTTAATGCAATATATATTGAAAATATTGTTATTTCTTTTTTTTATAATTATTTTATTTTTATTTCATGATAGTGGTTTGGCATGCAGCAATGCAGGAATGGCATATTCCTTTACCTTCGATTCTGCAAATCCATCAGTATCACAAGCATGCGTACAACGTCTGCAATCAGAAATTACTAGAAAAGTAATTGATCTGACACAAAATCTAAATAAGTAAGTTATTTTTTTAATAGTGTCGATCTATTTTTACTGATAAAAATTAATTTCGCGTCATGTTATTTTATATTATATTATATGTAATATATTTATGTATCTTTTTTTGTAATCAGGTTACTGACGCAAGCTGAAAATTCTATAGCACATCAGACATTGCTTAGCTTACAGTATGATTTAAATACATTTTTGCCTGACACAAGAGATAGAACAACATTTGATGTAACACCTTTGGATATATATTGTTGTGTCAAGTTAAAAGAAGAAGTATTAAAGACTGGTTTAAGACAGCTACAAGAATTAACTTCGCATTTTTGTGCATTAGCTGCTCATACGTAGTTGTATGTATTTTGTAATTTACTATTTTTAATTATATTATTTATTATTTTTAATTATATTTGAATGAAATATTACTATATATTATAATTACTATAAAAATAAAATTTTTATGAGGATGACTGTGATATCAATAGTATCAATGAAAATTATTGCAACTTTACTTTTAGGTTTAAAAAAATTTTAGAATTATATTTCTCTTGTTGATTGTATTGCATATACGAGAAGTGTATTATTTGAGGAAGTTTTTTTGTACCTATGTGTATATATATTAATAAATTTAATATATAAGTAAATCTTCTGAAAATATATCGTTTGCATATGTAATACTTTATGTATATACATACATACATACATGCATACATACATATATACATGCATACATACATACATATATATATATATGTGTGTGTAATGTTTTTCATTGATGCTTTTGGTATTTTTTTTGTGGCTATATACGAAAAATTGATTTTATTTTTCTTCTGAATTATATACAACACATAAATTAATGTTATTTTTTATACAGAAAGAATGAGACGACGAATATTGTGAAGTATAATAATACGATTGTGCAATAAACAATGGACGATATTTCTTAACACAGTTAATACAATATATTTAATTTTTATAAAGACTCGCGAAACCTTCAGCAGGAGGTTGAAGCCAATTTTCCTTCGAATACGATACATGTTTCGTCTCAATCACATGAAAAGTGTAAGCGTGTCTCGATGTTTCACTCTTGTTTGGATAAGAAAAATGAACCACTTGACCATGGATAAGAATACAAGTTCCTTTGCGTACTGGAACTGGTCTGAAATTACTTAATGGATAACAAGGTGCTGGCCTGTCGAAAATTAGTAATTCTTGAGAATTTGAATCTTTATTTCTCATATAACGCCTATGTGTTCCACTCTGATGTGAACCTGGGGCGATCCATAGACATCCGTTCTCTAGTGTTGCATCTTCCAATGCAATCCAAAAACCCACGAGTTTCATTGGCTCAACATATAAATATGATGCGTCCTGATGCATCGTAACTATAAGAAAATAAGAATTTTGCATCCAATAACGTTGTAGTTATTTTAGACATGTAACATATTTGTGTTATGTTAACTAAATTCACGTGGTTTGCGTTATATTTATGTAATTAAAAAGTATATAATCAAAAAATTATTCAATTACCTTCCGAGCCTATTCCAGGATTTTTGTAAATGTACATTGATTGACACACCATCGGCTCCTCATAGTTTAATTGAAAAGCAATTTCTTTGACTCTTTCATCGAACGTGTATTTTTTGAAAGTAGGGTGTAACCAATGAAGAGCATGACCTACCTGAAAATTATAAAGCCGTAAAATAATTGAAAATAGTTTGAAGTATGTCTATGAGAATTGATTAAACTGAAGGAACAACTTTTTTAAGCTAATTTACTTTGTTTAACGACACTCTTGGATGAACCTTCAATTTTCCGTCTTCTTCCAGAGCTTCAGACTCGAAAAAAACACTTATTTTATTAGCGCTATCCAAAAAATACTTATCCTTATTCTGAAACACACAAGATCATATAATCATTATTTTCGTGATATTATAATATCATTTATAGTTTCAATTATATAACATTCACAAAAGATGATGTTTTAAAATTAACAAAAACATAGTTTTTATATTTTACAAAATTTAGTTGTATATATTTTCCTTGATAAAGTTGTCTTCAAATATTCACATATACCATTATCTTTGATATGAATCACGAAATATTATGCTTACGTTTTTAAGTTAAATTGACAATTGGTCGTATTACCTGTTGTAATTGTACTGTATTAAATACTTTTCGTTCTGACTCAGGTGGCAACTTATTTGTAAATTCTTCTCCACAAGCTCTCAATTCTTCGATCTCTTCCGGTTGAAAGAAGTCTTCGAAAATGACATAACCATCTTTCTGAAACTTAATTGCAAACACCAAACTCATGTATAAATGATATTTAAAAAAAAAAAATATATATATAATATA
>NW_017304758.1:5035866-5040948 GCF_001594115.1 Trachymyrmex septentrionalis
TATATAAGCTAATAAAATAAGATCATAAGTGCGGAAAAAGATAAAAGAAAACGCAAAGTCGCTTTCCCTTTATATATTATAGCCATAAGTAAAAAGTTATATTTGTATATAAACAAAGAAATGTTTATAAGATATAATAATATCTTAAATAACCGAACTATCTAATTATATCACAGAGATAGCTTAAAGACACCGCAACATCTATAGGATATTTTTATAATATATTTTTGCTGTGTAGAGTGCGGAAAAATATTCAAAAAATATTCAACAACGCATTCATTTCCGGAATAAATTTACGATTTTTTTACTTGGATTTTGTGACATTAACGTTACGATTATTATAAAATTGAGGTAAATTTGTAAATAAATAACGAATCGCTCTTCGATTTATTGTGGTGGGATAAGATAAGTCGTAACTGCTGGTTCAGAGATCAAAGAAATTTCGTTTCCGGTCTGATCGATCCATCGTAGTTTCGTTTCATCGTGATATATAATATTTTGAGTGATAAACTGTGACTTTATAAATAGACTGCAACCGATAAAGATACCTAAGAATAACCACGGACATTGCCTGCTTTAAGGGGCAAACGGATACTTTTTTTGTGTCAACCGAATATATGTTTGAAAACAATTTTGCGTTTGTCTTAATTATTATTATTCCTATAATCGCTTTGTTTTCTTATTTTGGTACTGTTTATCTTCAGCTTTTAAAAATATCTTTCTCGATAGTTACATCTTGATAGTTATATTATATTTTGATAGTATAATTAAAGGTGTCCCAAATTATTTTACTTTTCTACTTGAAGCTTTTCAGAAAAATTATTTTTATTAATAATCAATTATTAGTCAATTAGCATACTTATTATATAGTTAGAATAATATTTATTCGTCGCGCATGACGATATCATTAATACTTGTAGCCTAAATAAATATGTATTATGTATAGATAAAACGTTTGCGCAATGGAAAGTATCATATATATCATAGTTTTGTGATTCACGTATTCGATATATATAATTCCACATTGCTAGTTGGCAAGCGTCCTCATATTATCTCACATGCAAGTGCATATCGAAACAGATGTTTCAGAATTGCAAAACATTATGAAAGCGGAACGTCAGCTCGAGTGGCATTTAATTTGCGGAACAGTTTTACGAGCAATTCTCCAAGGGCCAAACGTACGCCAGACGTACGTTTGTAGTTCGAGTCTTCTTATTCGCTTGATTTACAATTGGACGGATGTTTTAAGAGACCGACAAAATCGCTGAGAAAAAAAGGAAACGGCATCGCGAAAATCCTAAAAACTCGCATGCCAAAATGGAACATCTCCGATATATTACATATATTGCAGTCAAGAAAAGATGCGCTGAGCGCACGGTATTTTTAGCGTTCGGCGCGGTCATAAACATCGCCCAAAAGTCATGTCGCGATCGTAGGAAGTCCCGCACTTGTCATTCGATCGAAAACTACGGCGTCTTCCTCGCTCGGTGACGGTTCGGAAACGGCTTCGCAATAAAGACGCCATGGCGGAGGATGCTCGTGGATCACGCATCGTTCCCGCTAGGGCATCTTCAAAAAAATCGCAATTTATGCGCGCAATTTTTACGTTTCGATTACGCTGAAACGCATTACTGCTCTGCCGCGCAATAATGCATTTCCTGTGATAAAAGAGAAATATTGCTCAGCGCGGCAGCAATTTTATTTAAGACAATGATATCTGCAATCCTCTTCTGCTTTGTATTGCCCTCATTTGGCCTTCGAATTGTCGTAATCGCTCGAACAAAGAGAGATTATATATTGATCTTTTTAATGACAGCTATATATCAATCACTCTTTTTCTTGAGATGATAGTCAATAATGAAGACGCAAGAAAGACGATTTATAGAATATTTCCATTTTCGAGTTTGATATAATAATTTCTTGTGCCATATTTAATAATGTTTTTGTAGATTGAAAATTAATTAATTCTTTCATCAATATATTTGAGATTTTTCTAACATTCCATGTCAAGATTTATTAAAGTACCTATATTAAAATACCTCTGTTGTCCATTGAGAGTATCATTTAAATATTAAGGTTACCTTTTATTTATTATATTATTAGACTGAGGAAGACTAAGTAAAATCGAAACGTTTCCTATATATTATATTTTAACTGAGTGACACTTTAATAAACCATTTTACATTTTTTACCTAATTTTCTACTCATAAATTGACCTTTCTATTACCATTATTTTTATTAAAATATTGAACAATATAAGAAAAAAATGATTTCTTATAAAAATAAGTTGTAAAGTTTAACGATTTAATTCCTACAAAATTATGTTTAACATTTTACATTTTATTCTCATTTTATTACATTGTTAGATAGTATAAATAACGTGACAAATATTAGAATTAACGATTTTTCTTTTGGTTTATTATAGTTTTCTAAAGGAAAATACTTTTAATTATAATTTCATCAAGTTAAGAAATCATCGTTTGATTATTTTACATTTTAATGTGATTGACGACTCATTAATTACTTTTGAAATATGTATCTAATAAGAAAAGATATACATTCTCTCTTATTAGATATGTTATAAAATAATTATCTTATATATCTACATATATACATATATAATATATTAATATAATTAATTAAAAATTATATAGATATTAATTTTAGTTATAATATTTATGTAATTTTAATTAATAATTTTAATAAATTGATTTTATTATTTTATATTTATGTTTATACATAATATTATAATACATAATTTATATAAATAAATGCATGAGTATATATAAAGTTTATATTTTTGTGGCTGAATTAATATACACTTTTAAACTTAAAGTGAAATAGGGATATACACAGGCAGTGACATTTTCTAATTTATAAAAAAAGCCTGAGGAAATTTTAATTGTTATCAGGTGTTAGTACAAGATGTGTGGGTAACGAAATCTTGTACACTCACGAAATAATTAAAATTTTATCGGGCTTTTTTTTATAAATTAGAATATAAAATGTGACTGGCCGGAAACTTTTGCACGCCACTGTATGTTTGATATTTGGCAAAAGCGAGAAAGAGTATTCTAGAATACTCGGAAATAAAAAAAAAAAACAAACCTATAATCAATTGATTTTTACGATGCCGATTTTTTTCTATCGGATTGTGAATATAGGAATTTATCCGTGTACATCGCAAGCGAATTTGCTAAACTCGTACAAGCATATCGCGTGCATTAACGCAAAGTTATAAGTGCGAGGCGCATCCCAAAAATAGCTACTATAGCTAGCCGTCATCGACAGGTGGGTGGTTGGGCTACGTCATCCCCCTTGTCGTCGACGTCGCTTTTTCTGGTATTTCATCCGTATATACGAATGACTCAAGCCGCCCGTGAAAGCGTTGAATCGCGTGGATAGGAATAGAATGGAAACGCAGAATGAAGCATTTTGTCGTTCATTACCAGTCTTTCGCCCCATAGCGCGATCGCGAAGGATCAAGGCCAATTTCGTTATTTCGGGTTAATTTGAGCGTGCCAAATCTGCGAGAGCGAGGCAACATTCTCTAAAGCTTCTCCGATTCCGCTACTTACTTTTAACGTTTCGGTTGCACCGATAAGAAAGACGACAAAAGCGAAGATTTAAAAAAAAAAATATATACGATAAAATACTATTTAATTTTGTGAAATGTGCGGATTGCTTCATTTGATTAACAATTGTAACTGTTAACATAAAATTTTAATTACCGACGATGTAATTACCATCTATGTTGTAAATATCACTCGATTAAACACTATATGGCTAAAATAGCGTTGTGGCAATGATGAACGACATAGATTAATGTAGGTCATAGATCAGCGATAGGATGTTTCACGCGATAAATTATCATCGGTAGGTTTCACTGTAAACACATTTCTTCTTTCATCAAAAATAGAATTTCTGGAAAAAAATCGTGATAAAAATCGTGAAAAAAAAAAAAACAATTGTTTTTAGACATTTTCTCTGCCACTTACAGAAAGAGTGCTAATTGAAAGCGTAAAGATAAAAACTTCACGATATCTTAACGCATAAACATTCATCTCACTTGTTCGTAATTATATGAATATCACCAAATTTATATAATAAAACAATATAGAGTGTTAGACGACCGTATTTCGTTAATTTCGTTAATTTCTTAATTTCTTAAGCCACATTTATTATCTTTTCCTCCTACTGCTTCGAGTTATTAAGGAGATTGTAAGGGAAATGTAATATGTTAAGAATTACTAAAAAAAATTACAGATTATTCTAAATTAAATTTAAAAATAATACAAAAAAATTAGAGACAGTTGATCATCTGGAGCAAAAGTTATTTCAATAAAAGGTAATATTTTTTTAATTTATACTCTAATTGAAATATATAAAAATGTATTACAAAATAATGATAAAAATCTCAATTTTTTTATAAAGTTACATTGAGATGCAGACACATTAATTGTTTAATAAATAAACCAAATATTTATTTGTTATAAAACTAATTAGTGAATCTCAATGAAATTTTGCATAAGTCATTTTTAGTATTTAAAATATTTATATAATAAAATTTAGATTATTATTATTATTATTTTTAAATTTTTTGTGTTTATAACAATAAAACAATAATAAAATAAGTAATCTACAATATAAAAATGTGTTGCTCAATAAAAACAAAATATTATGTAATTAATGTTCGAGATACGTCAAAATTTTTCATTTTTTACCTTTTTTTTGATATCTTATGATATGAAAAATATTATCGTTGGAAGGCAGTATTTAATTACTTAAGTATACATCTCTTTGCGCGATAAAACACGCTATCTAGTTACAATGTATTGAAATGGAAAGAAAGATTGGAATATGAACACACTTTTTTTCTCTTTTTTATTAGAACAAACAGTTCGTTTTTTTCATTGACCATGAGTACGTAAAACATAATGATAATATTGCCCTTTGGCCATTTTTATCAAGATCTAAAAATAGCTCTCGAAATTTCACAGTGCCAAGAGAAAGATATCCTTCGAATTATCCATGGATTACCAATGGTCAAGTGACATGATCCGATAACAATGAATAAAAAAA
>NW_017304758.1:5041048-5046609 GCF_001594115.1 Trachymyrmex septentrionalis
AACATAAAAATAACTATATTTTTTAATTTTTTTCTTTTAATGAATATATTTATATATATTGTCTTTTACGTTTTTGGTTATATTATAGATATTATTATTAAAAACAGAAAGCTCATATATTACAACGTTCAAAGAAAGAGTTGTAACTATAAACTGACGAAATTTAGAAAGCAATAATTTCAGAAATTTATTTGAAAATATTCAAATATTCAAAAAAAAACTTCAAGATTACATTGATTGTATTTTTTTATCGTTATAAATTGAAAATATTATTTCTTGTTGTCATTAAAGAATTTGAAAATAACGAAAAAAAAGAGAAAGAGTTAAAAATCTCTATTACACAAAACACACAAATATATATATATATGCATGTATATTATATTATATTTGTATATACATTTTACAACAGTGATGTATGAAAATTGTAAATGTATGATAATATAAAAAATGGAAGTAAAAAATTTTAAATCAGCGAATTGATGCTACTACGTTTTGATAGAACGACAGATTACTCGAGTACAAAGATGCTGACCTCCGAGAGGTCTGGTCGATTACATCAATGTGGCAACTCCAATGATGTTGTTCGACAAACGACTACATTGTATACTCGTATACCCTCGTTTCTTAGTTTCTTCATGCAATATATGTATAGAGGCTTTATATAGAGGAGCGTCGAGAATTTCAACTGCGATTTTTAACGAAGATATCAGTCGTAGAGAATACAAAAAAAAATCAGAATTTGTATAGAAACATTATACATAAGTATATTCCTCGTTATATAGCATAAAGTCTTGTTAAAGATTTTCGTTAACATGAATTATTTACATAAATTTCTGTATATTCTATATATTCTAAGTAATTCATATAAATTAATTGAACAGATAAAGAGTACTATACAGTTTTCATATTAAAAAAATGAATGTATGGTAGAGAACTTCTTAATGTTCCGAATATTTCTGAAGAAATACAAACAGTAAATTTAAAAATATATACAAATCTATGCGAACAGCTTGATTTTTTAATTAAAAGTAGATACAATGTATTGTGAGAAAATAAAGGATGTATCTGTAATTTCAATGTGAAGAAATAGTTATGTATCTACAATTTCATCGAAAAATCATATATTGTGGATATTTCATTATTCATTTTTTCTTTCTCCCTTCTCTCCCTCTTTTTCAAAAGACACATTAAAGTAATCTGAAATATTCTAATAACACGACAAAAGAGTTACACGAATATGTTTACTCTTATTCAATAAATCTTAAAACAGTAAATAAATATATACTTAAAGCATTTATCATCCCATGATAAAAAAAAAAATTCGTCATTTCGAATTGATTAGCAAGCCTCGGCGAAGAATGATACATTCTTCGGTTTCAATTAAACTTCATTAATTAAATTACGTCCATATCAGCTTTCAATGATACAAGACAACGCGAATCTCCTTTCCTCGTATAGGAAGGCGATACGGCGAGACAATTCTCACGAATGCTCGATTCAGCATGGGACTCACCTGCGCGCGAATGTCCTTCATCTTGGTACACGCGTTATCAACAATATTCCACGAATTCTGAATTCTGTACGTTGAACACGAGGCAGAGAGTGAGACCGGAACACGTCCGCGGCCGAGTGCTCGCACCAAATGACTAGGTGAGCCCGCGGATATGCGAAGTCGAGCTGTGCGACTTGTGCGAAGCGAGCGAGACGAGAGAGTCACGTCGTACCCGCTGGTATCCCGATGAACGAACGATCAGATTTTGGATTTTCCAAAAACTCCGAGAATTTATCACCTGATGAAAACAAAAAACAAGGAACCCTCGGCGATACGAGGCTATGAACATTTGTCTCAAGCATTCGTTCGTCATTCAGATAGCTGTATCTTCTTCGTGAAGATATTGCGTTGCAGTGCACGAAGATAATCACGTGCAGCACAGTAAAGTTAATTAACTTCAAACTAATTATTCACGCATCATTTCTGATACTTCACTCATCAAATCTAAATTAATCTCAAGTGCCTTCCGAACTTTATGAAGATATTTTATAAAAGAAAGGAATATTCTCGTTTAAATTAGTTTCTTAATTAAATTTATATTAGTTTCTTAATTAAATTTATTTATATCAATACATTAAATACATTCGATACGTTCACTGTACTTCATTATATTTTTAGTTAATGTATTGAGAATGTAAAAATTAATCTTAAATTATATATATCGTAATTATCATAAATATTAACTGTGAATAAAATTATTTTACGCCAATATAAGACGCAGTTTCTCTGTCATTATGAAAATGTAATTCGCGTACATGTGTACACATTTACACAATTTTTACGATAATTAGAAAAGTTATAGCATTATTTATTACAGTTATTAAAACGAGATGACATGACACAATCGTACAATAAATTATTAAAGTAAGATAACTAATGTTTAAAAAACAAAACAGTGTCTGTGTTATTCTTTCATTCTTTTTTTAATCTTAATTATACGCGCGTAAGTAATGTATATTATAGATTTTTGTACTATGAATCTACACTCTTTCAGTATTATTTGTGAATCCAATTATACGCGTTAACAAACAATTTCATGATATAATAATCTCGAAAATGAATGTAACGTTAACTACACGGCTCTTCGCTTATTTCGTAAGCTTCTGCTTGTAAGCTCGTTTCAGAGTTTCAGTACGATGTCCTCTTCGCACGGCTCATGGTCAGTCGAAAACTCGGCCGTTCGTAATGAATGTCCAGGAAGTAAAGTTTCAAGAGTCAACCTTTTACAGGCTGCTTCAAAATCAATGCGCCTTAAAAACGTATTTCTTTAGAGATATATACGCTGACTAAATAGACTATCAATAAAATAAATAAATATCTTTTATTATACCTTTCGATTTCATTTTCCGCTTTTGCTTTATTTATATATTAATTAAAAAAAATATTACATACATAGATGTATACATACTACACATGTGCTAATATAAAAAAAATTTTATTCATCATGTAATGTATATAATAACATTATGTTTTTAATTGTAGGATATTATACGTATGTACGTATGAAAGAACATACTATCATGTTTTATTATACTACCGTAAGAGACGTATGTCATAATGTGTAACACGTTCCTTTTCGTATATTTATTTTCATAGAATGAACAAAAAGATAAAATAAAATAATTGAACAGGTAAGAGAACTATTATTATTTGAAAACTAGTTTCCTTTATTATAATCGTGATAAAGGAAACTAGTTTAAAAATAACATTTCTCTTTATCTATTATTATAATATGTTTAACGGCGCGATAATTTATATGCTACTCACGTGTCCCATCTCCGTTTGGACGATCCTGTAGAAAGAAGCAGCTAACCGAGCTAACGGCGAATAATTCCGCGCACTTCGCTTGCGTGGGCTCGCTAATTTACACGAGCAGACGACATGGATTTATTGAAGCCAAATTTCTCTAAATTCTAAAGAAAATTTTCTTTCCGGCGGAAAGCGCAAAAATTTACGTTCTTATTCTTTCGTGTCTAGCCTTAATAAATAACGTACTGTATCTAGTCTCTTTTCCCACAAATTGGTTTTATTCTCTTGATTTGTCTACGAACGGTTTCGTTTTTTCATTCCCCCCTTTCGAATTTCTCTCTTTTTGATCTCATCTCGTAGAAAATTCATACATATGACGGAGCAACGCTTTAGATATTATTAATATTATTAATTTTTTTTATTCAAAGAATTGCCACTTTTTAAAGCACAAAGTAAAGAAATTTTGTTCGTAAATTACAAATTGATAGATTAAGTATTTAAGATAAGCTATTTGATTAAACGCACATATTTGTGTTAGAGATAAATATACAACTAAGTGACAATTAATATAAATGTAATGAAGATGAGTAAAATATTCGTAATAAACTTATCACTGAACTAGTGCAGTTGAGCGAAGATCAAAAGCCTGGGAATCCCAGGATATAGTGAATTATTTCTACGTTGATTTGTTTGCAATCACAATCATAGAAGGAAAGATCGTTGTTACCATTATTGAAAGTTGTATTGATTTCAGCGGCCCCACATCATCTTATCATCTGCAAGATTCGAAATCAATGAAATAACGCGTGCAAATCAACTTATTCGCAATCTTCCTGCTTTACGATCAAGAGAAACGAGCGTACTTCGTCTGAGATTAAAAAGTTCGTCGTCGTCGTCGACGGCGTCGTCGTCGTCGTCGTCGTCGACGGGATGAAGTCCCGGTGGATATTCAGGAGTACAACGCGAGAGCGCTATTTGACAGTGAGCCAAGCCGGCTCGGTTTCTTTTTATACCGTACGGTTTAGCTACGGCATTATTGCGCTATTACTGCCGGGTGTTGGGCATTGTTGAAGCAGTTTGGCGGAGAGGAGAAAAGGTAACTCCGGCAAATGAGACCGTTGTCCACCGGTCCGCGCTGTACGGTAACTTTGGTCCGCTCGTCGGATGAAAATCCGGATAACTTCGTCGCGTGTGTGTATACGTTTGCAGTATAACATCTTGGTTCGCTGCCAGGTATGTACTCTTTACAGCCTTAATTCGACCCGAATTAATTGTAGCCGCCGCGCGGCACCGCGTCGTAAACATTTGCTGCCGAGAACAGCGGAGTACCGGCATTAATTGCTCGCGCGTGTACTTGCATAGATAGAGAAGTGTTGCGCGTGTTTACCGATCAAATACGACGCGTGAAAACGGAAAAAAACGCCCGCGCTTTTATTAAATGCGTAGCAACGTTGAGGGAGAGCGTCATTAGAGTCTGTGAAATTAAAAAAAAAAAAAAAAATACGCAGACCATTTTTTACTATCTTCCACCTTTAAGAATAATTATAGCAAACTATACTCTCTCTTAAGAAAATATATTCGCGCGCTATTCATTTATCACACTTTTAATATTGTACTTATTATTGTATTATTCTACTTTTTTCACTTTATCCTTGTAACTTCGCGTTCATATTCTCATTATATGACTGTAGAGAAAAGGAGGCATAGAATTGGATGGCCAGGCAAGAAATATAAATTCATAAATATTCGGGTAAATCTAAATCCAAAATATATTTCAATATACCACTGAAAGCGTTATCTGTGTAAGCAAATAATAAACACGGGTACTTTCGATCGATATCGGATTAAATATGATAAGAGTACCTATAAACGAGAATAATACTATTTACGTTCAATACGGAGACAATTTGGATCTTGTATACGCGATGTCCAATTTTGAACAAAATTGATGTGACTATGTTAGATTATAATTTTTACATATATGTCGATTAAAAATTAAATATATCTCGAATACACACAATGGTAAAACACGGGAGTTCTACTTAAGCTTTTGCGTGCGCCTATGGGGAGATCACCATATATACGTTCGTGTATATATAAAATTGCAAGATGATTATTTACAGGCGTAAAAATTGTTTCTTGGCCGCGACAATTCTGCGTATAAATTCTATGTTTCCGTCCAATATTTCGCCATATTTAAAATTTCTGTTATTTATTTCGTACAGTGTGGTTTAAATGGAAAAAAAAAAAAAAAAAAAAA
>NW_017304758.1:5046709-5052478 GCF_001594115.1 Trachymyrmex septentrionalis
AAAAAAAAATCCTCATTTTTTACTGTCAGAAACACGATTACATTTTTGTCCTAACTCTTACAAACGCATTTTATATTACTCTCGATTCTTTTTACTCACATTATTCAGATAGAAAATATGTACGTTTCATTTTACATTACATATTAAATATATTAATACATAATACAATATATTAAACGTAAATTAAACCACAAATATGATTAAGAGAAGAGAGGGAGATAAAAGGAACAAAGTTATAAAGTAAACTTACAAATAAAGATGGAAAAATTTGTATGGCAGTTCGTGCCGAAGAAATTAAAACTAAAGTAAAAAAAACATGTGACTGATTTAAATTTAAACAGATATAATAGGTCAATGAGTCGACTTTAGCATTTTGGGTTAACTAATCTGTTTGTGTCTTAATTTTTTTTATGGTCTCTCCAGTTTATATCAATCTTCAAACTGGTTTTCTTATATATCACAGCATTTCATTAGATAATTTTGTCACATTAATGATCCAACAAACTCACACAATTCGTGCAGTAATCCTCTCCTTTTCTATAGTACTTTTTATTTGGGACAATTTGTTTGAACGTTGTATATCGAAATACCCTTCAGTCACATAAATAAGTTGTAATGAGATTATTATGTACTATATACATATAAGTACACACACACACACACACACACACACACACACACACATATTTTATGAATAATTTATTATCGTGTTTAATTTATTATGTTTAGAAACGGGCAGAGTAAATTTTCAGAGCAAAAATTTAAACGATTAGTTTCTAATTAAAAATGTAAAGCTAATAATAGTTCTTGAAATATTATATGATGAAAGAAGAAGAGGATCTTATGATATTTGAAACTTGTATTTAATAACGTGTATTATCTACGTGTAAAATAAAAATATAAAATATATAATTATTATTTTTTTAGTACATTAACATCTCTTTAATAGGATGACAGATTGAGCATCAAATTAAATTTGCTCGTCAATTTAATTTGTGATATTACTATAGTAGTTTAATTGCGTTTATACGTACGAAATAATTCGGCGCGCAGTTCCAATGACTACATATTTAGTATATAAATTTACTTAGAAATTATTTAAAACATCTAAGATTCAGCTTCGATTGTTATAGACATTGAATTCTTACTTGTTGTGTATTCACATGTACAGTCTTAATAAATTCGTTTATTATTATTATTACATATTAATGATTTTTATAAAAATGTTTGAGAACTTTAAGATTAATGTGATCAATGAGATTTATATTTTGTAATTTTAGTTGTAATTGAAGAATATAACGTAAAATTTGTTTACTTAATTCTAAGTTACATTTGTAAAAAATCAACTTGTATTTAATTCGCTCAGAATTAATGGTCTCTAAATTGAACAAATTGTTAAATCGTTTTTACATTTTCGAAAAGCAGAGCATATTGGCATATTTTTTTTTATTGCGCCAAAACTCATCTGAAATCTGAATTTCATCTCTTTCAACTAAAAATGTCTCACTAAGGAAAGTTATTATCGAATTTCGCATGCCTATTAATCTGAGCACCAAATAACAATTTTTATCCTTTCACGCAAAAAATTTTCTATGATCTAATTCGATTCGATTAGAATCCAGTTTAATGTAATAAAAAAATTCAATTGGAATGTTTACGAAGATCAGTGACATAATGATCTTTTTATATTTCTTTATTACATTCATCGGAATCCAATCCAACATATGTTACAAAATCGTGAATTTTTATTTGCATTTTTATTTATGAAGATTTAGAAATTTTGATTTTGCGAACACCTGTCGACGAAGAAAATCTCACGGCGACTGATTGTCGAACAATCGGATGAGAACGAAAACGAGGATTAGTTATGATTACGCGTATCGTTCGCGCAGTAACCGATTTTCTATTATCGAGATATACAATTGCGGGCTACCTGGGCAATAGTTTCCTGGGTACTTTCCGGTGATACTCAGTATATGGAGGGTGGCTTACCGTATCGGCGAGCGGTCACGCACAAAGTAAAAGCGAGTTCAATTGTTCGTTACGTGTCTGATTGAACTACCAACGCGACTGAGATTGGGCCTGGCATTATCTCCAGTGATATCCGCCCGAAATTCGCGTACGTCGGAGTCTCCAATCGGTTATTGAGTTCTATTCGAATGACGATTACGACGCACAATTGATTGCCGGCGTGTGCGTGACTAGCATGTCGTGTAAAAATGACTTGATATCGATGCTACATACCGACTTTTTACGCGATTAGTTTAATACTTTCACATGAGTATACGTGCGTCGACTTAATTTAACTATTACGAGGTGTTTGTTTAAGGTCTTTGTTTTACACATCTTATTAATATCTCTATATTTTCTCTCTCCTCTTTTTCCCCCTCTGCTTTTGTCATTAATGATCTAATGAAAATTACTTGTACCATTACAATGTAAAATTATCTTAACATTTCCATTACAATTTTTATGATTCCACTACGACTTATCCTTTACTTTTATAATTCTTATAGAAAATGATCATCTTATAATAGAGTAAAATAATAAGATCGTAATGAAATGATCTTTTTTATTTTGACATACGCATTAAAAAGTGTATTTCGAAAAACTGTATTGCTATAACATTATATGTTGTAAGTTCTTTTAAAAAATGTGACTCGGTAGTAGATATTATATTAAATTCAATTGTGATTAAATTAAATCGTCGTAAATCTCATTGATCCGCTTTAATGAAATTTTAAACTGCTAAACTTCTACACAAAAATGTATTAATTGTATATAAATGTTGATTTTTCCGGAGAGAAGAGCTCCATTATGATGAAATACAAAAGTGATTTGAAATTTTGAACATTTAAAATATTTCAAAAATAGAAATATATCAGCAGCGTCTCTTTCTGGATATTAAGACGCGTATTTTATGAATACAATATCTCACTCGTGAAAACTTTATAACAAACCAAAGGTATAAGAGTCCTCTACATCACCGGCCGCGAAGATGGCGTAATGCGCCTGCAGAGTCGACTCTTCGTTTGTATTGTTTATAGAGACTTTATAAAGGATGATCACTCATTAATATTACATGTAACGCGAATACAGTCTGACCCGAAGATTAAATCACGTCAGTCGATGTCTCTGAAGTGACCTCCGGGTTATTCGATGTGATAGGAACACGTGTAACTAATTTTATAACATTATTATTTGTATATCGTTTAATTTGCAATTTGGTGAGAACTTTGTTGCATAATGGTATCACATCGGACTCCGTTGCTAAGCAGTTTGCTGAAAATCATCGCTTATTATCCTCGAATGCGAGAGAAATCCGATTCAATCCCACATAGATCCGAGGTGATGCAACTGTCATATCTAAGTTAAACTAATCTGCCCTAGTAAAAAAAAAAACCTAATAAATGTAAAGCTATACTGCTGCACTGATCGTATATATCTTATTACTCGTTATGCCCGTCCAGTTTCTTCGCGAAGTTTCTAGATGAACGTACCGTTTCGAAAATCGGCTGGTACCAGATATACTCACCTGAGAACCGGTGATTTGCTCGCTTTTATTGTTTCACGCGCGTGCCAAGCCATCGCGTTTCCTTCGCGATAACGCGTTTGAGAATAACGCCATGATCGTGCGAGAAGTGATGATAGCGATCGCAGTTTGTTTGCGTTCCTCCCACTAGCGAGCATCCTGTTGTCTATATGTATACAATCGCGCATTGCTTGTATAAAAATCGCGCAATTATGCATTACAATTGCACACAACGTGTTGCGGAGACGTCGCGACTGCGAGGACACATTTCGGACCACTTCACCCGACAGAACGAGACGGTGTGTCTTTTACCCTGACCGACACCTCCAGCGGCGACGGCGACGACGACGACGACGACGACGACGACGACGACGACGACGACGACATCGATTCCTCGAAGCGAGACTTCGATGTGATCGTGACGTAGCCGTGGCAAGAGGAGCCGAGAGGAAAATTTGTGGTAGGGACCTCAAACTAGTTGTTTTGATCTCTTTCGACGAACATATCGCGGAGTCCTCCTGCCGTAGTAACACGGCTGACGTCAACGTGGCTACGTGTCTCTCGTTTCCTTCGGCCACTCAAGTCTTCCTTGTCCATCCGAATCCCACACTTCTTCCCATCCGCATGTCCGTCGTGGAGACACCCGCCATGCCGCACCTGTCACGCTCTTGATTACGTTACCAGAGAGATATTCGTTGGGCGGAAAATAGAGGCCGATATTCGCATCTCTGAAACGTCTCTCTCTCTCTTTTGCGCTTTCTTCAAAATCTGAAGCATCACTATCCAACGGGACGGTATTCGCAGACGATAGCAAATATTCAAGAGAATATTTGATTTCGCCCCGAAGGCTTCATTACCGTAGCAATACGCGGAAACGTTACTTTGCGAAAATTTACAGAGGACTATCGCTAAGCGAGGAGAGAGATAGTTCTCACGCTCCCGGCGCGAGGAATCCACTACGAGAATAGATGAGCAACGTCCCTTCCTCGAAGAGGAATTCGAAGGGACCGCAGGGTGAGTTTCGTTGGTCCTCCAGATTTACATGTCACTACAGTTCCGAAAAGTGCTGTGCGCGAGAACTCTTACTTCCCTTAACGACTTCTCCAAAGTAATCTACGTCTTTCTTTTAATTAATAATAACTGTACAATTTTAACACGGTGATTACCAATTAGGGCAACTTTATTTTCAAAGTTAGTCTTACATGCTTTTTAATTACGTTTATATTCTTCATTAAAAAATTCAGAGTGAAATTCTTATTTTCGCCTAAAAATTATTAAAACAGCGAACAGCTAGCATCCACCTCTAGATCGCCAACTGTGAGGTGATTCGTTATTTGGTAGACGAACGGTGTTAAATTATTCCAAAAATAATACTAAAATGAATGAATAGATTGTATAATCATGTGACGAAACTGTAATGGATACGCTATTCGCGCTCACAGAAATATTACATTCGGCGTTCTCGCCAATACGGAGTGATTATATCTTTTTCTACCCCTTACTACCGAGAAAAGATCGAGGTTTCGCGGAGATTGAATTTCAGTATGTACATCTGAGACGCTCATCGATAAATTTGGTTAGCAGTTTTTAGAAAATATTTATTAATCAAGATCGTGGATGTACTTTAATGAGCGCGCGGGGGCGCATTTATTTAAGTGATAAACCGTTTCCTTTTCCTTGTCTTGCAAGACCAGGCAGAACCCTATATATTCAATTAAATATAATTCATTGATTAACATTATTGTATCACACTAATTTTCCTAATTTTTTTCCTCATTATTTATATATTTTTATCATTTTATATTTTTTCGATCCTACATATATAGTATATAGTAGCGTCTCGAATGTCGAATTAAGTAACTTCTTTCATTGATACTGCAGGTTCAACCAGAACGCATTAATTAAGATTGTTTAAAGTATTGCACTTAAATAGTTTCGTTATTAAATATCTTGGACGTCAAAGGAAAATTTCAACTGTACTGAATACATAATTGATAACTTTAACAATTAAAGAATCCCTTGATTGCTTCCAAGTACAGCATTTGTATGTAAAAGTCCTTTTCTTGAGATTTTTTTTATCTTATATTATAATACATAATATATTATATATATAATATAGAATTTTATATATATTTATATTATATATATACATATATATAATATATACTTATATATATATCAATTATATATATATACACAAACACACAGCACACATATATAATCGACTGTAAATAAGA
>NW_017304758.1:5052578-5058055 GCF_001594115.1 Trachymyrmex septentrionalis
TTTTTAGAGAGAAAAATTTTAAAGGTTATCGGTTATACGATAAAAATTTAGTGTAACAGATATGAAATTTGGACACGACATTATCTACACGCAACGATAAATATTTATTATTAGTTAAGAAATAATCGCCAATTACGGTTTTCATTACGATAGGGGAATATCATTGTATATTTTCAGTTAATTAATCCCTGTCTTTCGGCTGTGACAAGTATATAAGTAAGTTGGCGTAACGCGATCCGTCGGGGAAACGCGAAAGCTACATATGCGTTTCCACTGTAAGATCTCTGAGTGACTACATCAGGTAAGCGCACGCGCGTATATATCTGTGGTTTCTGCATATACCTGTAGTACGGAGTGACGAATTGCTGTCAGATGTTAGCACGATTAAACTATGACAATACACCTCGTGGTGTACGCGGAAGCGCGTTCCGATTCTATCGCGGTGATGATGAAGTCGTTACTCAAATTAAGGGAGGAACCGATGAGACATGTCGAACGACGGCATCGCTCCGTGCGAGACGTTCATTTTCATTTCCGTCGAGTTTGTCGAGCGGTTTACCTAGTGCGGCTGACCGGGTCCTGCTGATTTTGTGTGCCGGAATAACGACGACTCGCGATTTTGTGATATATCTTTTATCTTTCCAACGACACAGCGAGTCATAGCGCAACCAAGTTTTTTCCTCCGTGTTCGTGTAAAACAATGTATAATACGAGATTGTTGTTTAACGAATATTCCCCGAGGATATTTCCCATGAAACTGAGCAGAAATAAACGTTGTTGAACAACGCGCGAGCTGGTTATTAATCGCTTTTGAAAAGTATCTTTCCAATATAATTGGAGAACAATTGGACGGAGATGTGCTTTTTGTGTCAGCCGCATACCAATCGAGATCGCTCATACCGTTGTATATAAATAGTCGTAGGAGAAAGAAAGAGAAAGAGAGAGAGAGAGAGAGAGAGAGAGAGAGAGAGAGAGAGAGAGAGAGAGAAAGAAAAGAGAGAATGCTGACATTGGTGCGTGATTAGTCCCTGAGATCAACAATCTCAGTAAGATTAGAAGCTGCGCACAATCGAAAGGCCCATTAGGCCTGTTCTTTTTAGCTGAACTTTTTTCATCTTTCTTTCTCTTCTTTCCTCCTGGAGAGAAAAGGAAGAAAGATGAACTGGTGCAAAAGTTCAGCCAAAAAGGACCTAATGGGAGTAGGGAACAGAGAAGAAACATTTCAATCTATCAGGAACACTGTATTCCACAGTACATGATTTCTGATAGGTTGAAATTCTTATTCTCTGTTTCTCATTCCTTTGATTGTGCGCAGCCACTTATCGTAGTTAAAGGATCCCGCGAGTGTTGATGGTGCGTGCCGTTTTTCGACGCAATGTTCGAATTACGAACGTCGGAAGTAAGGGCTGTGAACTGCAGCAGATCGACTAAATAGACCGATTATGTTATCTGAAACCGTGCGATAACAACACCATTATTGATATCATTCCACTGATTGATAATCATCCTACTATCTCTCCAGGTGCGCACAATCAAAGGAATAGTTGTTTTCGACATCTATATGTATCGAGAAATATTCGATATATCAATCATTGACATCATAAGTGCATATCGTTAGCGAATGTTTTAACAATGAAAGAAATTTTAGAAATTTTTAATGAATATAAGGTACACAGACGAGACCTCTTTAATTTTAATAATCGGCGAAATTTTTGTGGTTTGTGAATAACAATAATTTTTTATTGCGCCTGAAAAGTAATTTTACAAAAGGAAATAATCCTTCTAAAATAAAGCTTATTTCTATATTACTGTTAGTAATTGTACTGTAAGTAGTACTGTTTTTTGCACCATCGTGCAAAAAAATATTCGCGATAAAACCATCTAATTCTTAATCTATTAAATTTAATTGTCGATCTTGCAAACTCCCCAAGAATACAAATAATTATATATATATATATATGTGTGTGTGTGTGTGTGTGTGTGTGTGTGTGTGTGTGTGTAGGATAGGAATCTTTCGTTAAAATTGTCTAACAATTTGCACGAGTGAATTTGTACCGTTTGCTTAAAGATAAATTTAATGCTATTACGAAACTAAGGCATCCTAATGCGCTCCTTTAATGCATCTGAAGAGGACCAGAGCAATTTTCCTGGTCTGCATAATTGCGATCTTCATTTAATACCATCGCGCAGGCATTATCTTCCAACGTACAGTTTGCAATAATAATTCTACACTACAGTAAAAACGACAGGATGCATAATGAAAGGTTGAGAGGCATGCTTATAAAATAGATAGGATGTAATGAAAATGGAGAAGAGGACTCCCTCTTCTTTTATAAAACTCTCAAGTCGGTCTCGTGATCGGCGGACAAAGGATCACTTTGTTTTTCATATATTTCCTTCGTTTTCAACTCTCGTATACTATAATACTTTACGCGCGATAACGCGCAGTTAATATTATCGTTGTTAAGAGTTCTATTTCTATTCTATCCTAGCTTCATTGTTATTATAGTATACTCGAACAAACGCGATGTCTTTATTTAATTAGAACGCGATGCGTCGACATTTAATTGCTGGAATTAATAATCCATTATAACGCAATGGGTATTTAGGGTTATTTATACCTGATGAGTTACGTGACGCACAATTTTGCTCGCGGATAAACATTCGAGATGAATTTTATATATTTCTCTTCAACATTTTATAATGAACAAGAATTGAAATCTGTATAAGCAACAACTATCCAAACTGGAAATATCACGGATCGCTTATTAGGATGAGAACCGGATTAGAATTAACAAATTTCACTAATATCACAAATCCGTTCTTGTATATTTGATTAAAATTATCAAAATTTCATAAAATATTTATGGTAAATTATGAATATTTAAATAATAAAGAGCAAACAGCCACAACAATAGATGTTAACGCAAGTCATACACATATATTTAAAATTCACAAATAAATAAGTAGACGTTTCGGTCAAGATTTGACTATCATCAGTACACACAAGATGACAAAAAATGAAGATCTTACAAAATAGGAACTAATTAACGCTAATTGAAAGGTGTTACAATAATATTAAATTAAAATTACATAAAAAATTACTTAAAAGAATTTATATAAAATTACAAACGCAATGTTCGCAAGTTAAAATGGTGAAATAATTTTTTCTCGCTTGTGGTATAAATTAACAGCGTGAATTGAAATCAAGAGAGTTGAATAATGTTACAATCTTCTGATGTAATACTCTGTTACAATACCTGCTATCTTAAGAAGCGATGAGCAACTTCGTGTAAAAATACGGAATTTCCAAGTTTCATTAAAAACAAAAAATTATTTTACGCTAATATCAACGTTTCCAATATCATAAACAGTTCGCGGAAATTAATCTGAAAATTGTAATGAAACAAAACTTACCACGTATCTTACACAAATAAGACCCGGAAAAAGTAAAGAACTTTTGGTACTGTATTAAAAATTACTTCCGACAATTATGAAGACCCGTTACAAACGAGTATATAGACAAGGAGTCTATTTATATCCGAGGAAAGGAGAGGAAAAGAAAGAGGAGGAAGTAATACTAAGTGTGGGGAGAGGACTATTTCCAATGAGTGGAAGGTAAATTTCAGGAAAGCGTTCTGTGTCACTATGTTTATTTAAGCCATTTTCTTGTCGTTTTATATGTATCATCTCGGAGACCATCCTTTTATAATAAGAATGTTCGAGATTAAGAATACTAGAGTTATCCCATCAATCACAGTCCAATTTATGACAAGAAATAACTGATAAAGAATTAGTAGGTTTATTTAAATTTTTAATGTGTTCTTTAAGTCACGTCTTTAACTTCCTTTTTGTCTGACCCACATAAGAATAATTACAATTAATTTTGTAGACATTTGAATAATCTTTTTTAATTTTGTCTTTGCCAGTTTTTATGAAAGTGTTCATACTATTCATTGGTTTATATGCTATATTAAAATCAAATTTACTTGTAAAAAATTTGAATTTCTCAGAAGTTTTTTTGAAATAAGGAATGGTAAAAAATTTTTTATCAATATTAGCGGAATCCGAGTTAGAAATAATATTCTCATGGAATTTTGGATGGAAAAGGAATAAAATTCTGTCTAACAGCCCGATTACACCCCTTTTATGTTCTACAGAATGATTAGAAAAAAAGTTTAGGTATCTTCCAGAAGTTGTAGGCTTTTTGTAATTGTCAAAAATAATTCTTTCATCCTCAATCAAAAGTTTAACATCCAAAAAATTTATTCCCCTATTATCGCCACAATCGACAGTAAATTTAATACGTTTATGGTAAGAACTTTTATTAAAAATATTACACTCCAAATCTTGTATTACCACATCCGCTAAAATTGGAGAAAGAGGAGATCCCATGGAATATAGAATTGAATGACGCGTATAGACAATTATCACATCTACATTACGAACTTTTTAATAATTACAGAACTATTAATTCGTCGCTCCCTTTTAATATTTGTTGTGCGTTTTTTCGGCGTCAAGAAATCAATTTCATAAAAAATTGGGATAAAGAGATTTCACCATAAATAAGAAGATTGATAATTTAAGATTTGCTAAATTTCATTCTAATAACGTAAGAACATTAAAAATGTTATGTACAGTATTGCTACTACAAAACCGTTTAATACACATAAAGATTTTGTTCCAATAAAAATGAATAAATCTCAACGCAAGATCTTAGAAGGCATAGTTCAATCGCGGTCAAAGCCAGTCCAGAGAATTTTATTTTTAATTTTACAAACTTAACAACATAAACAATAAGTGGTTACCTTCCATTGGAAATAGTTCCTCTCCCCACACTTAGTATTACTCCCTCCACTTTCTTTTTTGCTCTCCTTTCCTCGCATAATATAAATAGACTCCCGCTTGTGACGGGTCTTCATAATTGTTGGAAATCATTTTTAATACCAAAAGTTCTTTACTTTTTCCGGGTCTTATTTGTGAGTTTTTGTGTAAGATACGTGGTAAGTTTGTTTTATTACAATTTTCAGATTAATTTCCGCGAACTGTTTATGATATTGGAAACGTTGGTATTAGCGTAAAAGAATTTTTTATTTTTAATAGAACTTGGAAATTCCGTATTTTTATACGAAGTTGCTCATCGCTTCTTAAGATAACAGGTATTGTAACAGAGTATTACATCAGAAGATTGAAACATTATTCAACTTGATTTCAATTCACGCTGTTAATTTATACCACAAGCGAGAAAAAATTATTTCACCATTTTAACTTGCGAACATTGCGTTTGTAATTTTATATAAATTCTTTTAAGTAATTTTTTATGTAATTTTAATTTAATATTATTGTAACACCTTTCAATTAGCGTTAATTAGTTCCTATTTTGTAAGATCTTCATTTTTTGTCATCTTGTGTGTACTGATGATAGTCAAATCTTGACCGAAACGTCTACTTATTTATTTGTGAATTTTAAATATATG
>NW_017304758.1:5058290-5059885 GCF_001594115.1 Trachymyrmex septentrionalis
ATAACATAATGACGTCCATAAATGATTCAGCCGCATCAACAATTACGCCTTACGTATGTGTTTACATATCACCGAATTTAGATTTTTGTAAATTCATCAGGTAAGTCATGGAAAGTTGGAAAAGTTTGTATTTTCCAATTTTTATAAATACATCAATGAATTACTTTTCTCTTGTTCTTGCTGCTTTATCTAAAAAAATATTCATTATATTTTTTTTAATTAACGTTGTAAAAAAAGATTATATAATAATAAAATACACTATAGAATTATCTGATTAAATGTAAATTAATCTTTCTTTAAGTAGAAACACCAAGAGCATTAATATTTTTTTATATAAGATTACTGAAAAATTAATAAATTTTGACAAATAATGGTCTCCTATTATTTATTTTCCATTAATAAAAGCTTCATTAGAAATTTATTACAAATTTTATCATTAGAAAAGTTGCATATTTTTGAAAAGTTGTATTTAAATCTAGAAAACTTTAATTTATAATTTATAATTTATACAGTTATAAATCCAAAGAAAATCTCTGGAACTCAGAGCATAAAGTACTGGAAAATAAAAAGCACAAGTTAATGGAGAGTAATAAAATGTACTTTACATCACGCCCATTGATGCATGTCTCAGGAGCAAAAAAATTTAAAAATCATTCATTTGTAAAAACTATAATATACGAAATACAAAGATGCATACCGCCGAGGTAAGAATAAATGAATAAATATGCCGCAAATAAATAATAGCATATTTATAAATAATTACGTTTTGTGCATCTTAATTATAACGTACAAAATAATGTAGTGATGTAATCAACTTACATAGTGCTAATACGAGGAAGCGCAAGAAATAGAATATATTACATTGGTAAGAACTAAGAAGATATTTGTTCCATTTTGCAGATTGCCATTTGTTTTACCTTGGTGCACCGATGAAGATCTTTCCGATAAGAAGAACGAAATCCGCCGGCTTTATCCCTTCATGATAGATGGTTTTTCAAAAGCAACGTACGAATTTCCTATGTATGATTTTTTTAAACAAAGTCGAGTGATGCCAAAATCGACATAATTTGACATACACGCAATGTGTAAATTGATGAATTTAAATGGTCATTAATAGAGTCATGTCGAAAGCCTGGTGATATTAGATAAAAAGATACTCTTATTCAGTTTTATTATTTTATCATTTCTATCGAGAATCTCGTTGATAAATCCACAATGTCAAAAAGAATAATAAAAATAACACATGTAATACAAAATTTTTATACATATAAGTATATATAAGAATTGAAGAGTGTATACATTTTGCAAAAATTGACAAATTGAAAGAATGATTGAGCGTATATAATTTAACGAAAGACTGCAAAGTGAGACGTAGTTAAAAATAGAAAGTTCTTTAGCATTAAGCAATGAGAAATTTTTCAGCAATAGATTGTAATAAAAAGCAAAAGTAATGCAATAATGTTATTGTATTAAATTGTTAATTTTGTTGTCGTTATTTAACATAACAATACTTTTGATATTAATATTAATAAGAATAATAAATCAATATTATAATATTATGTATTAAATTTTATAATAACAAAATAATCTTGTAA
>NW_017304758.1:5060275-5060783 GCF_001594115.1 Trachymyrmex septentrionalis
TAGGTCTCAAAAAAGTGTTAAACTGTATTAACGGTTCGTGATTAATGTAAAAATAAATATATAATTCAATAAAATTTATTTGCAATGCGATGTTGCTGCGTTCTGAAGATGAAATTATCATCACGTATATTTTAAATTATTTGTAACTAAACTTGACTTTAAATGATATTCAAGACACAGTTTAGCACAGTTTAGCACAGCAAACTTTGAAACTGTGTTAGGCAACAGATTTATACTTACTTTTAGACTGTGATTGGATATTCTCATAATTAAACTGTAACATGATGTAGATCAACACTTCATAGTCTCTTTCTTACATACTGAAGATAATCAAAAAATATAATTGAAACATTTATGTGTATTTTCAAATTGAATTATATGTATATTTATTTTTATATGTGCATCACTTATCCGCTGATTTTGTAAACTCAACTATTTCCTTCTTTCAATTTTTTTTCTTTCCGGTGTTCCATTTGCTTATTATGAATATATATATATATATATATAT
>NW_017304758.1:5060883-5124975 GCF_001594115.1 Trachymyrmex septentrionalis
TTATATATACTACATATTTAAATATAAAAAATATATGCCTTGAATATCTTATACCAAGAATTGTATGTACAACTATATTGTATTCTAAATTATATTCTACTTTCATTTTTTAATTTCATAATTATCAAAAATAACAATAGTAAGAAAACGAGTGCATTTTAAGATCAGGATATATCATATATGGTGAGAGATATTGTAAACTCTGTAAGAAACTATGTTGAAGATGGCAGACTACGAAATTCGCGGTGATCTGTGGAACACGATCAGGAGAGAACATATATCGCATAGTTCTAAGAAAAATATAAGGCCATTTACAGGTTCACAGGAGAGTCGATGAAGGCGAAAATGACCGACGATGCGCAATAAAGGAAACGTGAGATATCTTACGGTGCATCCCTGATTCGAGTATAAGCTGTTAAAACGACACACGTGCTAAGAAAACCGCCGTTATACATAAAGCACCGAACGTGATAGGAATTTCGGCTAAACGAATGAATATTGCTATTCTCTCTCATTCGAACTAATTATTTTAACTTAAATTAGTCATTAAATTAAACAGATTTATAATTGCAGTGTTATTAAGAAGTTATAATTATGAGATTTTACGTTAAAAAGGTTTATATTTATATCTTTATTTACATTTTAGATATCCTCATTTATTGTGTTGCAAAACCTGACACCGAGAACCAATGCAATCAGTGTATTTAAATTAAAGATACATTGTAACATTGTTAAATTACTTATATGTTAAGATATTTTTGCGTACTATTTTATCATATATTTTGCATATAACTCAATAAAGATTTCTTTAAATATATGTTTTTATAATTAATATATGGCTTTTATTATGGAAGATATTGATAGCCAGTTCGCTCTTTCGACTTCTGAACTTCTGAAAAGGATTTCGGTAATATATATATTCTACATTAACATATTTTGAAGTTTAAACTTCTCGTCTGAAAAAGATAACGTAACAAAGTTAATTAGCAAATTGCAAAACAAAAAATGGCACTGATTAAAACTGGGATTCCAATTAAAACTGAACTTGGCCTTTTATCTAAAATATATTATCATTTGTTTGATTAGAATTTAATTATTTTGTGAAGTAATAAAAGGCATGCTTTCTTAAATATAATAAAAAATTTAGAATTATAAAAATCATTTTTATTACACATAAATTTTTTGATACAATGGTACCATAAGAGATATTAAATGTCCGGAATAATAAAAAGTACAAACTGAAAGTTCGTCTAGAATAGAAAAGCACTAAAGATTTTTAACTAATTAAACATATTGCAGTTACATGTTATAAAATTTTCTGAGTGTATACTGGAAAATTTCTTGGCACCGACTAACGTGAATAAATGTATGCTATCGGAACTAATGGAACTTTTCTACTACAGTTAATTTATATTAATAAAAATGAACAGTAGAGAAAGACACTTTTAATGAAGATGCTGTCAACATTTGCTTCTGGGTTTGGCCGCTTGCGTATTTTTCTATTAGTACAATCTTACTCTATCACTACATGAAGAATTTATTATCAAATATGTTTTTACTTATTAAGTAATAAATAAAGTTTAGAGACTCATCTTATTAATGAAACTTGAAGATATCTAAATTCTAAAATCTTTTTTACAACGACTACAGGTACGATCTAATAATGAATCTTCTATGTAATTTGAATTTAAATAGTTTTCAATCCAAGAGCAATAAATTCATGGTGAAACTGATAAATAGCGTTTATTAGTTTAGCAGAAACGCCACTATCTCATAATAGGAAGCTGTCTATATATCATTAATATGTACATATCATAAAATACTGTTAAAAATTTCTTTTAAATATAATCATACACAGTGGAAGGATTCTAAGTCTAAATTGTAGAATAAAAATTACACATATTATTCCTTTCAGTAATTAAAAAGAAAAATTCATATTTATATAAGATCAAATTTTTGCAATAAGTATGAATAATTATCACACATACACAAATTTTAATAGTTTGCATATTACATGCATGATTTTGTTAGTTTCAATATTTTTTGCAAAATATAATATTTATAATTTTTCTGATTATAATTAATATTTCATACGGCATGGTATTATTGCGTATCTCTAGCATGTATTTGCCATGTTGGAATTATTTGATTAAATTTTTAATTTTTTAATTCTTTCAAGTTTGGTTATATTAGATTAAATATGGTTTATGTAACAGAAAAATGTCTATTATTTTCAAGTATTTTATTAAAAATTTTGCCAATATCGATGATACTTATAATAGGATAAATATTATATGTTTATTATATTTGTCAACTGTATATAATAAATGCAAATTTATAATAAATCTATAATATATTATACATATAATATATGTATAAATTATATGTTTTATTATATATCAAAGCATTGCACATGTCCACCATGTTAATTCCATCATTTTTATCATTGTAATTTAAAAATTCTGAAATTTCTCAAAATGTTAATATAAAAAATTAGAAAATTTAAATTAAATTCTGCTACAAAAACCAACATTGATACAAGTTGAAACATGTAGCACGTTAATGATTCGTTAAAATTTGCGTATATAATATTTAATATTTATTTGTACAAAGATTGAACTTATTAATCATAAATTAACATTATCATAAATTAACAAATTAATACATAAATGATACATTTTTCTTTTTGACCGAAAAAGAAGTAATCTATGTAGATTCGTTAATCAACCCTTCGCTTATCAACATAATTAATAGCGCCTGTAAGAATGCAACCATAAAGTAGTTATGCACTGAAATAGCATACGTTCAGGCAGTAGTATGCAAACTATTAGTATTTATTTATATGCTTATAAGTATGAGAAATATGTTTTGTGAAACAAATTCGGCACACCTTTCAACAATAAATTCAATAATAAGTTCATATATTTTTTTTCTCCCAAGACTCTCGCATTACATAATTAACGTGTCACGTGCTAAGTCCGAGTAATAAGTTTCTTTGCTCGTATGATTTCTACCGGTTAAAACAACCTGTTGAATAACACGCCATAGATTTCTATATTCTCGAGAAATTCATCGAATTAATTAACATAGAAATATATAAAAATCACAAGCAGTTTAAACAGACAATTCTCAACGTAGCCAAGTTAGCGCGTAAAATTTCTCGAGAATACGTTCTCGAAAGGCGGGACAATGTGCGGGAAACGATGACGAGGGAAACACAATGTCCCGAAGCGGGACAAAGAACAAGTGTATACCGACGGGGCGCGGACGGGGGAGGAGGCACCGATTGTCGCGAGGTTATTGCGAGAAAGAGAGGGATAAGAAAAGGGGAAAAGGAAACCGTGGAATCCCAGGTGCACCTGGGAGTGTACGGAGAAAGAACTTGCGAGAGAGTAGGAGGTCGGATTTCCCCCCCCGGTAGGAAATCTATCAGAGATACGCGGGCCGAAGAGGTGAGGCGGATGAGAGATCGAGAGATCGAGAGATCGAGAGAGGTGTGTGTGTGTGTGTGTGTGTGTGTGTGTGTTTGCGTGTGTGTACCGTGGCTCTTCGTCGCGGAGCGGAGAGCGCGAAGGACGTGGAGGAAGGCGTGGAGAAGGTAGAGGAGGAAGAACCTTCGCCGCCGATCTCCTCGCTGGAGCGATGGGGCCCGTCGCGAGAGCGGAGGCTGCGGTTTATAGAAAGCGTTTGTACCGGGGCCGCGGCGCGGCGCGGCGCGGCGTCTGATCGCCTGCATGCCTCCATCTCCGTTCGCGCGCGCGGTACTGCTATGTTGATGTCGCTGGTGCTGGTGCCAGTGCCCGACTGTCCAGAGTACGCACGGTCTACGGAATACGGAATACGGTGTTGCAAAGTGCTACCAGTCGTCTGACCGACCGGTACCAGTTGCCGCGTGTTCGTAGCGGCGATCGCCAGTCGCAGTCGCAGTGTCGCGCTATGCCCCGTCACCATTAACCCGTTGCTCGTGCTCGCGCGCGTGATTCACAGGTGATCCATCGTAGCCGCTGACAGCTGAGATTGCTCGTCCGACGGGACGCGTGCCTGAATAAACCACACTGATAACGCGGACGGTCTTTGATCTATCTGAGAAGAATAAAGGTACGTTGGAACCAAACGCGGTTCGAATGGCGCGCGGATCTTTGAAAGGCATATCGATAATTGCGTTACGTTCAAGAGAGAGAGAGAGACCGACCGACATTTTTCAGACGTTGCTCTCGGACGGGCTTTTATCTCTTATCAGGACCGTTATTGAAACGACTTTACCGAAGACTTTCTACGCACATCGTGCGATTCAGATCCGATAATCTCGCGCGCACGGTCGTGATTGCTTGAACAGGTGCACACGCCACCGTAACGCCATCGGCTGCAGTTTAGAAAGTGCAATGAACCGTTTTTCCCCCTTTCTCGTGATTTCTTTCGGGTAGTACTTTACGCGCATTACTCGCACACGAGGACGTGCGTATGTACGCGAGTATCAAGCACGCATGACGCATCCGTAAGAAGGCGGCTTCGGTAAGAAGGTGTGAGACCGCGTTGCAGTCTCAATGCCAGCGCGACTCGTACGTCCATTCATGGAAAGAGCAAGATGACTCGAATATTCATCCGTCCATCTATAATATACCCAACGACAGTCTAATTCACTTTGCGTTTAATTGCATAAGTGAATGATTCTCAGTTTCACTTTACCAAACGTACACGTACGTATATATACTAAGACCTCGAGTAAACAAAAAGTTTCTTCCATAAATCCAATTTCATACCAACAAATCATTGCGGAAATTATCAAACAAAAATTAGCAACTGCAAGCCAAATTGGTTACACTTTCGTTACATTTCCTGAAAAGATCGTTGCATTTTCTTCAAACTGTACAAAAAGATTAACATATATTTTTCGCCTGTCTGCTATTTTTAAATTTAAATGTCCGAGGGACAGGCCACCATCGCAAAGCTGAAAAATGTCGGCGTTGTTATAATTATAGGGATTATCATGCGAAACGAATAGAATAGAGTAGATCAATGGGATATTTCGTTGTCTCTCTTTCAGACGGCGAGAGGAGGTCACGGCATCGGGTGGACGCGCACGATCTCAACGCCTTCTTTTCATTTCCCTCGAGAGGGGCCACGCCGACCTCTCTTTTACATTCGAGGATTCAGACGAGAGATCCGATCGTGCCGTCGAACACAGGAAACACGTCGATTGCGGCAGGTCACAAAGAACGGATCTGAAGATGGCCTACATTACCTAGTCTTATCGCTGAAAGGAACCACTCTGGCAGCCGTACGAGCGATTTGATTGGAAAAGGAAAGGCCCGGAGAGGCTGCAGGAAAAAAAAAATGGGTCAAGCGTGGTGTAAGGAGAAAACCTCCAAGGCCCAGGACTCCAAGTCTCCGTTAGATCGAGTTTTTGTACGATGCGCGCATCGGGTATGTCACGGAGAACATGTTTCACTTCTTGCTCAAGTCAGTCATTAATCGATAATTAATCATGTGTTTGTGATCAATGACGTGCGAGTGATTCGTTAACAAGCTCTGCGTGCGCGAATGTAATTTATGCAAACGCTCGCGATGAAACCTCATGAATATTTTACTCCAGTCTGAAAATCGCTTGCTTTATTATTTTATTCTGTAAATTGGACTTTATGCTTCTCTCTCTCTCTCTCTCTCTCTCTGTCTCTCTGTCCCCCCCCATTTATAATGAGTATTTGCATACTTTATATAAACACGTCGAAAATAATCGTTCAAACTCTCATATTGATCCCTTTAAGTTTAGAGTAATAAAGAGTTGTATATGTGGTGAAGAGTCAAAGACAGTCGATATCTTTATAGGCGTCAAGTTCTGCAGGGAATAGTCCGACATCCGTGGCAAATAATCTAACTTGTGTAACTGTGCGATGACTCTCGTATTCGCGGTGTATCACGAAAACATCTGTTTGCATTATAATTTTACGCGATTGTTAGGCGCGCCGGTCGGTCGCGTCTCTGGTGAGCAAGCGATGAGAAGCGGTATGAAAATAAAAAGCATACACAGAGAGAAGGCCGCTGGTTTCCTCGTGCACTTGAAACGGATACGTACGTCCTCGTTATTATATAACATATATATATATACATATGTACACACGCATACACGACGGTCGGATTGCACGGACTGCACAAATCTGCGAACGCGTGTTAGGCGTGCGTGCCTACGCTAATTTGGAATCCCGGGTATGCGGATGCGATCGCAATTACTAACGACTTGCTGCTTTTACTTGTGACAGTGTAGATACGATAAATTATATTACAGGGATTAATAAGCGTATCTTCCAAGTGGAAAACTGTGATTCAACGGTATCCTTCTCGTAACTTTCAAGAAAGTGACACGCGCAGTTTGCGGAATTAAATCGAACCTCGCGATTTATAAGTTCCAAAGTTGCGATATACATCTGATATATTTTTCTCAATAATAATTTTTACGCTTCATATTATTGTTTTCATCGATCTTGGTCGTGTATTTCGATTTTATTATTTATTATTTATTTATTATTCAGAATTCACTTTGACGATGTTTCCGCTTCTGCTGCAAATAGCTGTGGGCAGCTATACATATATATTTGGCGTTAAAAAGTGATCACTTTAGAATCAGATGGTCATCGGTAAATCGCATTCGCGTGAGAGAGAGAGAGAGAAAAGTAATTCATGCGCGTGGTGTATAATCATTTAGATAAGGTATGATAAGTTCGGTGTTAAACGAGAAAACGTAGCGCATGTCAAGGATTTCTTGTGTAAGAAATAGTACGAGAAAAAATCGAATCGCGAGGTCGTCATTGGATATTTACAGGTTTTTGCTATATTCATGTTAAAAACAATTCACTAGAAAATTACCGGCCTTCAGGGCAAAATGGGGAAAATATTCGTGCTGCAAACACAAGTATTATTCCTCTCCAAATATTCTTGTTTCCTCACTCTGTTCGAATATTTTCACAGCGTAACTTTCTATTTTTGTACCGAAAAGTCATGTAAATTATGTAGATTGTACATGCTAACGTAACAATCGTTGCATCGTATTTGACAGTACAGACACGCAACAAATTTTTTTTATCCGGATATTAGATACTATGGTATTCTTGTGTACTTCGACGCTCTGAAATCCTACCTGAAGTCCAAAAATTGCTCTATTACATCACAATTTTTTATATCGACGGAAAGTAGTCGATTTTTCAGTATTTTTTACCTATCAGCTTGATATTATTGTTGAATTTACTCTCTCTCTCTCTTTTACCTCAGGTTGTACATTAAAAACCAGGCCATAAATGGCTCTAAAAAATAATCGAAAATCGAGCTATTTTCCATTGATAAACAAAATTGTGATGCGATGGAGTAATTTAAACATTCCGTTTCAGAGCGTCAAAATATATAAGAATACCATAGTCTAATTTCCAGATCAAACATTAAATTTTGTTTTTTATGACTGTGTGTTTCTTGTATACGCTAATACGTATTTTTCTTCCTGGTACGCTCACGCTATAAATCGTCGATTGGCAAAAAATCGTCGCAAACAGTTTGTTTCGCACCTGCACCGGAGCTAACTTGCGATCTCATCGAGATATTTTTAGACGCGATTAAATTGTGCCTTCGTATGACGTAGGCCGCGAACGCGCGTATTATTCATCCTGTACGTACTCGTACCTCGTCGCGTGCGGCATTCCGGATTCGCCGGAATTGTATACGCCGTATTCACAGTAAAATTGCGGGATTGATATGATATCTGTATTTGCACAATTACGCTGCACCTGCAACGCGTACGTCTCAACGACCACGACCTAGAAACTCGAACTCGAAACTGGTACCTATAATATGAAATGCCTTATGCTTTTTGGATTATCGAAATAGGAAGTTTTAACGGTGCAATTTAGACCGATAAGTATGCAATGGAACTTTGTCTCGACTACTTTTAGTCCGCTGTTATCTCTATCAAGGGTGAGTTAAGATTATCGGGGAAACATGATTACTGACCGGTTCCAGGGTGAGTTCGTTCAACTAGTTTCCGGTCTTTGCTTCCTTATCGCATAGTCAACATTGAGGACATAATTTCTATTTTGCTAGCATGACTAAAAAATATGCTTTGCTGATTCATATGCATGTACACGCGTATCCATACGTATTAGGAGAATGGTGGGCGCAATCACAACATCGTAAAAAAAAAAAAAAGAAGATATTATTCTACATTCTATTTTTGAAGGATTGTCTCATTTTCAAGAATATATTATATTATAATTTTCGGTACGTCAATATTTTTTTTCCAGTTGCCGTTCTATATTTCTCAGACAATTCAAATTTTTCAAATTTTTGGCTTACAAAATCCTCCTTTTGTCTAACAGGAACAATTTAACAGCTTTAATTTGCCGCTAATTACTTTTTCGACACTAATTACTGTCGACATTGTCTATAAATCTAACCCAGATTTACGTTAAATTAATGAATATATCAGCCCGAAGAAACCTTGACGAGTCGACCTGGTTTGAATTGTTAATGATATGTTACTAATATCACTGTTATGCATGAGTTCGTCGAAATGGAAAACGTAACATCCTTAGTTGCGTATGTATGCGTACACCATGTATACGAGAGCTCATAGAATCATGTGAATACCATTACGTTTGCGTGATATACACCATGTACTTGTGATTGAAACACCGGTACCTAGTACCGCTCTAGCAGTAGAATACAGATTACATAAAACGTAGCACTGTATGCTGGCGGACCAAATGATATTTGCATATCAGTAGATTTTTCTTGCGGTTTCTTATGAATTCATATGAATAATCAATGTGTCAGAACTTAAAATCTCTTCCAGACTCGCGTTGCACTTTTCAGTGATGTACGAAGTTGATTAAAATGTAATGATAGAACTTATGAATTTTTATCCGTAGATTTTAATGAAATTATTACAACATTCTGCAGTATACCGTCTGATTAATTAACTCAGCACTGAAGATATAAATCTTCGCATATAAATTTACAGACGATAAAAAAGTAATATAAAGACTTGAATATTTGCAATAACATATTGCATTAGTTTTGATAAAATGCCAAGTTAATCGATTACAAATAAAGCTGTGACTTTTAATTTAAATACATAATTGTTTATATTGCGGTGTTAACAAGTTACGTAATCAAGCAAGATGCAACAGTTTTATCAGTTTTGTTACTTTACAAAAACTATTATAAGTTTTCGTTTTTATATTATATATATAAGACAAATTACTACACAAATTGTATTATATCGTTAAATTATACATCGAACCGAGTTTTGTCAGATGCTAATGCAATCTTAAAAAAATTTGCACTCGTTCAATTTTGTTAAATAATCCCGCGATCGAAAAAGACAATTCGTAGACGTCGCGCCTTGGCAACGTAATCGCAGCTTCACGGAGGTAGACGTTGGCCGATCGACCTACGCTACTGTATTATTAATAGATAGTGAAAGTTACATTAGATATTTGTGCAGGAACCCAGAAAATTGCCCACTGTCACGAAGATATAATAAAACTTTGGTAACAACCGGTGCCGTAATGCGCGCAGATTTCACGCTAGGACTCGACTTCTTGCCGCATTGACATTTGCCGAAACAACCATCGTGCAAAATGCATTTACAAGCGAGAAAGGAAGGATCTCTTCACTAGTGCACTCGTTACATTCATTTTGCGTGGCAGGAAATCCACACCTTTTTTCCCTCGCACGCACGCCATGCGATTCAATTCATTTCTGGTGCTGCAAAGTTATGCAAGAGTTCCCATCGATCGAAAAATCCTTTACGATCGGAAATTTAATACCTATACGAGTCGAGATTTATTTCGTACAACGAGTTCAACGCGCGCGCGTTTTGTAATTTCCTTAATAAAATGTCAAGATAAGTTTTGGATTTCTAATCAGATTATATTATTTCTGCAAGAACGGACGTTAATTTGCAACCACACTTTTGCAAATAGCCGGCCAGCGATAGTTCGCCGAGCGAAAGACCAGGCGAATGCGTTTCGCGAACAACGTGTCGCTGAAACAATGCTCTCGGACAGTGGCGATTCGGGTTCCTGATTCGTGGCGTAACTTAATCGGCAAAATAACTTTTGTTCACCGGCCCGCTGGGCAACGTATGTTCTCGCGCGCGAGAAGTTTCCCGACAAATTTGCAATGTAAACCGCGCCCAGAGGAATGGCCATGCGACACGTGTACGATTTCCAAAGGGCTGTATGCTTCAGCATACGTGGATACGTACTTACGTATAGTGGAAGGTAACATACATTGTCATCTTCTCACCGTGCTGCGCGAGATCGATGCAAGGACGCTTCTCTCATCCTGTTTAATCTCGTTAACACTCTATTATTTGCCGCGGCACTTACAACGTATCTATATTACGTCGAAACTATATCGTTCCTCCTCCTTTCCTTCTGGCTCGTTTACTTCCGATTAACCTGCCATGGACTGAGTTTTCATTCGTTTGCCCGAGTTTGTCCAGTAGAACTATCGAGGACTTGCTTCTTTGTAGCCCTGTTTACGAATTATATACATACAATAAAGTTCAAATTATGTAATTGAATTAGATAAAAATGAAGAAACTTTGTCTCACAAGTGTGAACAGCTGTTTTTTCTTAAACGATTTTGTAATTTGAGAAAATAATCTTTTTTTCGGGAAAATGGAATCTTGTTGCGACAGCTGTTAATGAAAAGAAAAAAAGCACACGCGTTCGCTCGCTCTTCGTTTTCGAACGTGAACAAAAAATCGACAGAAAATGACGTTTCGATCAGAGTTCGCTCGACGCCTTCGAATTATTAAAATTATCGTGGCGTGAAGGAAATAACAATTTTGACCGCTACGCATCGATTCCGATCGATGTTTTTTTCCCTCCCCCTCACGAATAAGCCTGGCATTTGAAATGGCATTATCCACACCCATCGGAATATAATCCTGCTCTTTTTCAATAAGAGAATTATTAAAAGGTCAAATATTATATATAACAATATAATAATTGTTCGAAGGGTTTTGAAAAGAAGATATCTTTTTGCACTGCTGGCATCGAGCGAATCTCGCGTTGTGTCGAGAGTACATTCGCGTTAATAAGAAAAAGAAATAAATTGTTCAACGTGCTGGAAACGTTCGACGCGTCACATGGGCGAGTCATCTGAGATATCTTGTAGCTGAAGGCCGATCGTAAAGACGATGAAACAGTATTGAGCTCACTGGTGCTTACTCACACATCTTACACGCCATCGTGTTTTCGCGTACCGCGAGGATACAAACGGTATTATGCAACGCGATTCGCACAGGATGGCCGCCGATTGTGTAATCCTTCGACAAGAGTGTCAGGGACCAAGTCGTGTTTCCGTTAAGCTCATTGCTTGTGTCGTCTTCGGGGCATTCCACTAAATTGAAAGACAACGCAAGCATTTGGAAACCATTATCGTTACTTGTTGCAAATAATTTCGCGAGAGAGCTCGCCGTAATACAATGCTAAATATAAAATTATCGCAGTTCCTCTATTAAACATTGCAGATGTCTCTAATTTAGTTAACGCTTATTACGCTTCTAATTTTGTTAATAGTCCCTAATTTTATCGAGAAATAAGTAGCAAGCTAACACTAATTGCATACAGAGCACATGCTAATTGGGTATACTAATTACGTTCAATATTTAATTTTCAAGTTGCATGCGTATGTCATTGAAAGATACTTCTAAAATTGCGGTCGTCTAAAATCCCTTGAAGAAATGTTTCTCCCCTACCAAGCAAATTTTACACAATATTTTAGTGAAAATGCCATTTTTCAAAGTCAAATCTTTTCTGTGCAATATCTTGCAACGAAAAATTCCGTTTGCTCCGAAAGAATTATGGAGAGTCGTCCTCCAGCATTTTAGAGCGGAGATTTCATTCAGAATTGTAAGAGTAAGCTGAAAGAAAAAAAATTGATGCAGCTACTTTACCTACAAGATTTACGGGCGATCTTTAATCCGCCAGTCACAAAAATGCGGGATTTTCGCGGCCGCAAACTTTTCAAAAAGGATTTCTAGGGCACAATCGGTTGCGTCTACGGTTTTCGGTCGAGTAAACGAGCCGATGAGCCA
Organism: Trachymyrmex septentrionalis; assembly: GCF_001594115.1. Lineage (NCBI taxonomy): Eukaryota > Metazoa > Arthropoda > Insecta > Hymenoptera > Formicidae > Trachymyrmex > Trachymyrmex septentrionalis. The sequence goes on from NW_017304758.1 coordinate 5,072,978, forward strand.
GGTAATGCGAATTAGCTTAATCGGCTCCCCATGCGGATCGATTCGACGATCCTTCATCCACCTCGCGTCTCAACGCCCGCCTGGAGAGAATTGCCCTCGTATTCTCCCAACCTAAGGGCGCGTCGGAGTAATTATGCTGTTAATGACTTATTAATCCTCGATGGTGCTACCTATAAGCCATTCGACGAAACGGAGTCGATAGAATCATTTGCTTAATCTCACGCAATTATTTCATGCTTCATGCTTGATATTGTAAACCATTATTTTACACTTGAAAATCATTGTTTACGACAGCATTGAAACTCTAAATAAGCAATGTTTCCGACTTTCTCTCTTCATCTTCATATTTTATAAGGTAAACTCATTGAATCTCGTCGCCAAAATATATATTTATTAATTCGTTATCGAAATGATGCGAAAAGTATTTCCTTTTCTTCAATTAAAATTGTCGTGTAAAAATGTTCTCTCTTCAAATTTTTCGGAATTCATACATTTTTAATCAACCGCTTTTCTATCGTTAGATAAATTTATTTTACAGTACTTCATGCATATATTTCTCTTTCCCTCACGACGTTCCAGATATGTTCTCATTAATTTTACTCAGTCTACAACTTAATGAGAATCTGTATCCATTTAACAATGAAAACGGTACTTTTCTCTTCATTTAAACTCTCATAGGAATGTAGAACGACAAAGTATAACACATTCGCGCTTATTTCTGTTGCAGATTTATCCAAGTTTAAAGGAGGAAGGCTCGGTATTAGGAGGCGCCACGCAGAGAGTTACGAGGTACGCCCGTAGTTTCATCTTTTTCCTCTCTTTTTCTTCAAACCTTACTCATGCATTTTGCGATTGCAAATCATGGAAAGCTGCACGCAAGTATTACTGGACATAGTATAAGTAATAGGATTTCAGTGTCGACTTTTAAGAGTTACCTCGCTCTGTAATTTTGCTGACGGTTATTGCCAAGAGCGTGCATCACCGTTGCTGTTAATTGCGCGAGAACGTGGGTCGGAGATAATCACTTAGAGGCGATCGAGGAACATTATAATTGATACAATCATATTAATTCCGGAGAGATACTTGAATTAACAGAAAGTGAAACGCGGTAAGAGGCTTCTTCCTGATGATCCACCGAAAAAATTGTGTTATACCCATACCGTTAATGCGATTAATGTTATCGTACATGCCATCATTTCACACACAGGAAATATGTTACAAAAGAGAATTTATGAAAGGAGGTCCGCTAATTTGAGCTCGACAATCGACTCGATAGCTTATTGGCTTAATGGACAAGTAATCGTGTTACACATCCACTTTCCGCTAATCTTGGAATACTACGGCACGAAAGTTATATTACGGATACAATTGGACATCATCGGGCAACGTTACGAAGCGTATATCAGGCAATTACTTCTTCGATATAAATAATACAATATAAACGATGATGTAACGTTAAAAAATCGTTTTACAGACAGCAACAACATGTTGTAATTAAAATAAACGATGCTATCTTTTTGACACGCAATAGAAACGCGCTTAGTACCACGATTATGATCCTTTCTCGATCGTGCAATAAATCGCGATATATCGCACGTAAGGAGAGAAGAACGCAATTTCCTGATGCGACGGCAACAGCCTCGAGGTGAAATCTAAACGACCTAGCGCGTAAGCGTCGAAGGTGAACCTAACTTTACAATGAATTGAGAGAGGTGGCAGACTCGACCTTAAATGGTCACACTCTCGTGTCAGCGAATGGCGAACGCTGCGTCGTAATACTCGATAACGTAATTTTTTATTTCTACCTTGCCACTATTCGTAATTCAATCATATGCGCACAAGCGCTACAATCAGTTCGTCGATCTTCGGAGAAATCGAAGTAGCTAACATTTAGACATTCAGTAATTTTCCTCTTAAAACTGCGAGGTCGGAATGCTTTCACTTTGAATCTTTCCACACGAGTCTGCAATTTGAATTAAAGAAAAAAATAAATTATGATTTAGAGTTATTTCTTTATACTAACGAACGAAAAAAGGCTTTTTCCTTTTCTTTTCGAATAAAGAAATAAGAATTGCTCGTTACTATTTCTGTTTGATTCTTTTTTTTTTTTATCATGCGAAATATTTGATAACAGATTTCTTTGATACGATTAGAATATTTCATAATAGAATCGTATCAATGTTAGCACAATAATGATATCATATCATAATCGCAGATTGCAAATTACTTAAAAAATAAAAGTCTACGCAGAATAATTAATATCTCATCGTCCTATTTATGTTTTTTTTTTATGATGTATCTATGGGAAATTATTGATAATACGCGATACTCAATTCGTTTGAATTCCGGATTATTGTAACGTGTCGATTGCGAAAGGAGAGGAATCGAATTTCGACAGAGGAATATTTTTTGGAGTCCGGACGCGTTACATGTAAAATGCGTGGCACGTTGCGTGCAGGACGACGGTCTCTTGGTTCTCGTTACTGTGGAAAAGGATCTAGGTTGTGTGACAGGTTTATCCTATATTCAGACAGCTTTTAGGCCGCGTGACAGTGAATCCACACGGCGATGATCGAGCGTGGGTCTGTCGCTTTAGTTTGCTCTCATCCTACGCCTTGTTCCACTGATTCCTTTTTAGGATCAGTAGAACCTTTAGACCCACAAGTCTAAAAACTACTGTGTATATACAAAAGCAGACAGAGTCCAACATTATCATATTCAATATATTTATACATATTTATATACATTGTATATCAGAAAAATAAGTTGTAAAAGTGGAGTAAGCTAAATTGAAGCTTTCTGTTATACACAGCGAAAATATGATAAAAGAAATAATTTTGTAATTTTAATCTAAATTAATGTATTTTTCTGTACAAAAATTGATTTTTATATATTTTTAGCTTCTTGGATATTTTAACAGCAATCATCATAAAATTCAATATTGAAAGTCCTATATTAATGAATAGCATACGTTAATGTGACAGTAATTTGTTTAAAAATCTGAATGAGAACATGCTTGTTATGCATATTTTATGAGAATTATATTAGACTTTACTACTGCTCAATTATACCTGTTCAAAAGAATCTACTTTCTCTTCGATCTTTTTTTTTTTTTGAGTCGTGTGGAGTACACGTGACTACGTCCATTAAATGTTTTTGCCTTGCTGGGAGAAAGATTAAATCAATCGATAACTTTGTCGCGATAGTAACAGGTGAATGGTTCGCTATCGCACATGACGAGTTAATATTTTTAATTTATTATCAGCAAACATATTATGTAGTTACACAAGCATTCTCCTCTCATATCACATTACGACTTACAGTAGTACATGAATATTTGTACTCATATAAGTGTAACGAGCAAAGCTTATCAAACATTTTACAGGTTTTAGACTTTCACTTAACGACTTTTCGCAATTAATTTGTTCAATATTTTTTCAATATTAGATGATTTTATTCATTAAAATATTGTATTTTGGATCGATACAATTATTCTATTTTCAAGTTTCATTTTCAAGGTATAATTGATAAATTATAATTTCAATGTAAATAAAAATATTTCAATTACATTACTTTAGATACGAAGCGCTACTCGGTCTGAATGTTAAGGTGTTGAACTACTGTATATATTCATTTAAATGAATTAATTTTCAGAAATGACAATATGGTTGTCGGACTTTCAACGCAATTAATCTGAAATATTAATAATCCCCCCAAATTTCTCAAATCTTAAAAAACTGTAATAAACTTATTGCTCGCACGGAATGCAAGAGATCCGGATTCGACTCCCGGCCGAGGCAATATTTTTCGCAATAGTGCAGTCCAACATTTTAACATTCTGACCGGAGTGGCGCTTCGTATCTAAAGTAATGTATTTAACATAAACGGTCTTGTTTCCAATCATATATTTCAATTAATTAACACATTATAGCGTTCCAACTTGATATAATTACGATATAAAAAATAATTTTTTAATTATACCAAGAGAAATTGAAGATAATGGGTACATATACATATATATATATATATATATACACACACACACACAATAGTTTTTAAGAAGAAATATTTTTCAAACTTTATGTAGTGTGTAGCGCGACAAAGTTACTTGTCAATTTCAATCTGCGCGAGTTATCGATGGCGAAAGTATTATTTCGCCAATAAAATTGATTAATAACTCCCGTATAACGAGTGAAACGAGTTCACGTAAAAAAAATTACATAGTAATTTCACAGCAGTTTCGTAACTGGCAAGATATTCTTCATAGTGCACTGTTAGGCTGCTTGACGTTGAACCGGCGTTTATCATCAAACTACTGTAATTAACGACGTAGATAGTACTGTTTATTTTCACATTAAAGCAGGTAAAGGTGAAATTAAGCGATGAAAAACTTCGCGTTTAATGTAATAACATTTTATCACTTTACGTGTTATTAGCAAAAAATTGCTGAAGAGTGTATCCCATTAAAGGTAAATCGACGAATCTCTTGACATGATAAAAACCGAACCTTAAAAATCGTCGATTGAAACATACGTGTTGATAATAACGCACATTTTATGAATATACTCTGATAAAACACGCGAGCACAATAGAGATATGCTTATAATAATCCGCTCGTCAGTACAAATTGTTCCAACAATGTGAATTTTAATTCACTTGAGCCCGCAAGAACAACGAGGATGATCATTTCGCGTAAATTATTCGCGCACGCTGAGGCATAAATTACGATGCACCAGCTCGTATATATGTGCGCGGGTTAACATAGTAAATAAACTGCATGTGTCACACGCTGTTACGGTCCCTCGCTGTGTAGAACGAGCAATCCTGCCTACACTCACACGCATATATATATTATATATATATCCATTAAGTAGGATAAAACATCGATCAATTAATTATTCATAATGTTTTCTAAACGTTAAAATAAAAATAAATCTATTTTTTATTATATTTACATGAGTTCTATCTTATTCGAACATATATTAGGAGAGAATGTTTCGTTCCTCTTTATAGACGCGATTTATTGTTACTTCTTCTGCACACAATAATGGTATATTAAATAAAAAGCATTATTAATATTTATTACTAGTTTCTTTTTCTTAAAGAAAACAATTTTTGTTATAACTCATTTAATGACTGTATTAGAAAGAATTTAATAATATAAATTTTGTCATATTACTCCATATTTTGATACTAGTTCGATGTAACTATAAATCACTGATAAATTCTGGAGAGACGAACGGAATTCTTTCTTCTTTATAGATATTTTGAAATCGCTCGCGTGTACTGGAAGTATTTTATATGAACTTGAAAGGCACTCTCGTGCACGAGCAGGAGACTGTATGAGAGAAATTCCGGTAATGTTTCGCGTCCCGAAAGAGTTACAGCTCAAGGGACGCGAAGAAACACGGAATGCATTTGCGATAAACCGTATAAGCTATGTGTAGCGCCGTAGCGATTCCGGATTATTTCGGTGCATCGAGCTGTAGTTTTTGATGAACACAAATTGTTTCGAAAGTGGCACAGAATTAACAGTCGACTGCTTGCACATCCTTGCTGTGACATCAACGAAAGAATATAAATTTATCTCATATTCCTTCTTTTTTTTTTTCTTTATAGATTCCTCTGCTTCGCAAGAAACTACATGAAGTTTGAAAAAAACCTTTAAACGATACAGTATGATTCAGCTTGTACATCATTTCAATGACAAATATTATATATAGGAAAAATTGTGTTTGAAAAAATACAGATTTAAGTTCTCTAATGAAAGAAATATTATTTTATAACTATGCCACTTAATTAGTTATCTCTAATGCAATCCAATCTTATATGTAAAACATTTGGTAATCGGCACAAAATTGCGTATGTATTATCTATATTGATAATTGAGAGAGAAATAGAGTTTTTTCAAGAAACGTTTCAAGAATTTCAAAAACTTTCTGACAAATTTAAAAGTAGTGGTTTTTGAAAAAGTAAGCAGCGATATCACCTGAGTGCTTTTTAAAAACTATTTCTTCTCTGATACGAGCTTTTTTCTTTAACTACTTGTGACTACACAATAAAAAACATTTTGTATTTGTGTTAAAAATGGTTCACTCAAATCTTTGTTAAAATCTTTTGTGTTGAATTTTTAATATATTCGAATTTTAATTTGACATAATATGATTGTGCTATTTGAATATTTTATGTTAAATTACAATAGAATTGAACATTTTTCAGTGTTAAAATAACACAATTTGTAAGTATTTATGTAAGTAAAAAAATAAATAACATAAAAATAATGTAATTTTAAAATATACATTTTAAAGAATAAATAAATAAAATGTGTGTGTTGATTTAATATATTGAAAATGTTAATTTTTTACTTAGAAGAAATATATTCTGTACAACTAGTTACATATTTTATGTGTAAAAAGGTACGGATATTTTGTATTATTTTCTTTTTGTAACAGTAAATATCTGTTAAATCTATATATTGCATATGTTAAATATCACAGAGGCATCGTCTAAACCAAAAATGTAAAAACAACATCTAATTTCAGTTAGATAAATTTAACATTATAAACGTGTCAGTTTGATATTATAATTTGTTATTTAAATTGTGTCAAAGTTACGCTTCTTGCGTTAATTTTTGACATGATATTTGTGTTACTTTCTAACATATTCATCTTATATATTAAATTAACACAAAAATTTGGGTGAACCGTTTGGGACATGTGAAATGTGTTAAATTTAACACTGTAAAAATTTTTTACTGTGTAGTCTTCATCGTTAACCCATATGGCAATGGGTTTTCACACAAACTTAATGCAGTATATACTCGCACGATGATCGATTACACGTATCAAATTTATTCGTGCCATGGCTGTCATATATTTACGTTCCGAGCTATAGAGCACGTTAGCTAGGAAGCAGAGGCTCAACTTAATCTTTTCTGCGTAGTTCCGAAATAGGATACGCCGGTTCACCACCGAGGGAAGTGCTCACGAGGGGACGTAGCATAGACTCTGTGGACAGACCCTTTCATCCTAGCGATTGGGTGGACGTCAATCTCGAAGTACCCAGCCCGCCTAGAGCGGACTCAACTCTCACGAACTCGATCGTCGACACTAGCCTGCGTCCCGCTGTCACACCTACATTCAACTGTAAGCTCACAATTTATCGCCAGATTGTTCAGCAATTGGTGGATCGTTACCGAGTACGAGCCGAAAGCGCGTGTGCCGGACCGAAACAAAAAATGAAATTACGGCGCGGCGCGGCGCGCAGCGGAATCTAAAATGCATTAAGAAAGATGAAAGGTGTCTAATTAAAATTTTTTAATGATGAGATTGAATTACGTCGTGACATTGCGTGAAATTGTTGCCTATACGAATATTGTCTCTACCTTTCGTCTCGTATGGAACGCAATTTCAACTCGGATTATGAAGCCGTAACAGGAATGTGCGAGCAGGATTCTGACTCTCTCGCAAATTTAACCGTCAGCGACGTCAGCGAACGGCCCTCTCTTCCGTTTCTTGTCCGCGGGCGTAAGCCCGCATAATTTATTGCTACACTACGTAGATCTTTAACGAGTCGCGTTAACGTTTGCGACGATGGCCCCCAGTAACGGCCACTGATATTGTTCGCATTATTAAAGTCGTTAAATTCGTTCAATCTGCATGTTACAAAACGTCGTTATATAGGACAGAATAGATACATCAAGCGCACGATAACCATTTATTCGAATAAATGTATCATCGCAGGTGCCAATCTGAAGGACGTCACTCCTGTGCCACCACCGAGACGAAAAAAAAGAAATAGGAGCAGGCCCTTGCCGCCAAAACCGGACGAGATTCCTGAGAACGTGACCAATAATTTGAGACGCGGCGATACGAGTGAGGAACCGTTATATTTCTCGGTCAGATCGCCGAAGACGAATAACAACCAGAATGGTGAAGTCGAGACGTGGGGAACGGAAAAGACTTGTACGGATGATCCGAAGTACGACGGTCGAAAGACGAAAGAGATTTACGAACATAAGGCGAGTTAGCTCATCGTAATTCTTCAAGTTAGCCTGTCAGCCACCGAATCAATGCCATATATCATTATTTTGGTATTGCACAATTTTTATATTTAAATAACACTCAATAGCTTATTTTCATTTTCATTAATTTTGATAAATAATGTAAATTATATATAATGTTCTTCATACAATCACACTGCATGACGTTATTAATTATGTAAATGGTAATTACGAAATGGTTTTTATTTTTAGTAAAACTCGCCTGTCCAATTTTAATCAGCACAGATTTTGCAGAAACATAAATTAATTGTATATCCGTATACCTAATACGTGTGTGGAATATCAAATGTTATTAAATGTTATCGTGCCATATTGTTTAATGGGACAAGAAAAAAGTTAGCAAAGAAAATTTCTAAAATGTTTAATTTGTAATAAATAAAAAAGTTAATAAAATAAAGATTTAAAAACAAAAGAAAGATACTAATATAAAACCGAGTATAAAACGTATTGTTGGGATTGAAAGCATATTGAAAATGAAGCGTATTGTATACAAATTAAGTTTTAGAAATTAAACGAAACAAATTTTATTCAAATGTTATTTAAATTATAGAATTTTTACGACAGTATTTTACTTATTTTATGTAGAATTATAAGAAGAAAGTAACGCATGCTGCAATGTGTGACATATTTATTATTACACTCTTATTATACCATATACTTTCTTATTATTACATACTTAATTTGTTAAAAATCATATTAATAGATTAATTCGTTTCTGCATGGCACCGTCCAATTTATGCGAGGAAGATAACAAATGAAAAAAAATATATAGCATACTATTGGGAATTATGCTAATCTCGAATTCCTTGCTCTATTCGACTTCGATAACGAAAATAACGACTTCCTTCGATAGGTTAATGGCACCGGAAGGATAATATCCAGCGAGGTGGTTTCCGGCAAAAGGACGCCAGCCGACAAGAAAACTTCGAGAACTTCGGAGTCGAACCACCATCACCGGAAAGTTCTTGAGAACGAGGAATACGAGAGATTCGCCCGGAATCAGTCGATCAAGGACTCTTCGACTCCTAATCGCCAGGATAGACGAAAGTCGAAGGAGCTCGAGAGGCGGATCAGGGATTCCTCGAGGGACGACGACAGACCGGAAGCAAATACAAGGACGAAGAACTATAGCACCGTTAGCTTGCCGAATTACGATGAGCTGGACGTGTCTAGGCATCCTGTAAAAGGCATGGCGCAGGACGAGGAAAGAATAGAAGAAAAAATGAAATCGAAGAGACCCGTCAGGAGCAGCACTGTCTCGCTTCCGGCCGAATCTTTCCTATCACCCTTTTCCGAGGTTCCGTACAATCAGTCTCCATAATTTCATTTCGTAGATCAAACACAGAAATTTTGAAACATCGACCTATCTATCAACTCTTAGTACACATGATGATTTTCCGATCCTTTATATTACACACAACGCGGCAAACTAAAGTATTTCTGCTGTTACAAAGAAAAGAAATACACCAGACACGAATCATCTAATCGTGGTATATACATATAATACATATATATTGAGGTTATATATATTAAAAATATATATAACAATTAAACGAAAACTATTATGGTCGCATAATTAGATTTTTTTATATTATTACACAATTACTATTGTAATTAAACAATCGTTCAAATTTTCTTTAAAATTGGCGTGTGAATAAAGTTTGTCATGATATTTTATTACTTTATAAAAGAGATATCTTGATAAAGTCACGTTTTGTACATGTTTCCTCATATTTCTTTCCATCAATTTTTTGATTTGATTTGTTTCGCTGTGTTGCCGTACCAAGAGAGTTATAGAACTAATAATGAGACGACGATTGCACTTGTGTTATTTCTTGATTATAGAAGACCAGTGTATGTTTGGAGGACTACTTCCCGCGACGTGGTAGCATGGAGCACCTGTCGCTGTATCAAGTGCTAGAGAAGTTGGGCTCTAGCGAGAACGAGGTCATCGATGGCAGATTCATGAAGTACGATCCAAGTAAATTGGAGGATTGGGACCTCAGTGACATCAGTAATTGCGATTCGAACCAACGTCTCTCTGTCGAGGTACGTTTACAAAGCGAGCCACGTTGAAATCGATATTAAGCTGACGCCAGTTAGCACTGGTATTCCGACGAAGAAACTAATCGCATTAAGAAACGTATCTTCGCTTTCAAAAGCAGAGTAGATTTGGAATATTCACGAATTTTTATTTTCATCGCTGGACATTTCGGCGTTCTAATTAAAAAAATTATTTTTTTAACCGTATATCTCTTTATATGGCAAAATTATAAGTAATATCATTTCTGAGTTATGTAATATTGTTTCGGTACGAAAGTTCCTCAAACTTCAAGCAACTGTAACTTCATTTTCCTGCACTTTCTAGTAAAAAATGTCTGAAATACTTTTTTATATAAAGTGAAAAAATTAATTAATTAATATATTTAGATTAATTCGTATATTTTAAATATGCATTATTATAGAATACGTCGCGGATTGAAAGCTGTAACAACAAACTTGCGGAAAGTGCAGGACTTTCCGAAGGTATTGATGTTGTTGACCATTCACGAAATGTTGAAGCCGGGCAAACAGAGACTGAGATGAAAATCTCTGGTGTTCAAGATATGACTTCATCATTGCAGAAACCTGAATCTTTCGGCAAGGTAGCATTGCCAATAATTGATTCCGGTAGAGAATCGAAGTATACTGATGATTGGCTAGCGGATCAAAACAGGTATTAAGATCATATTTCCAGTACAAATTACATAGAAGATTAATCCGTAGCATAATATGCGATCAATTTATTTTAGATCATTAAAATATTTCGATCCTCCTAAGATGTCGGAAATCTGTCAAATATCATCAACTTGCGAGTTAGAAACTTCGCCAGTTCGTAGAGAACCATTTTTTCTAAATGAAGCACTTCATCGCTCGATTTGTGGTAAAATATATTTACAATTTACGATTAAATATAACAATATCGATCAAACATACTTATATATATATATATATGTATATACACACTACGGATCTATAACACGTTTATTAAAAGAACTCAATTAATGCATGCACGTATTAAGAAATTCATTTTATAACTTGTTGAAATTTGAAATTTAAAATAACGCCAAAAATTGATGTATTTTATAATTTAGCATCCTGAAAAGATCTTTATTATTGATAATAATTATATAATTTAATTATAATTTTTAGTCCATAAATGTCTTTAATTATAAATTCTCTTAACTTCTCAACATTTCACCGCAATTTCTTCATTCCAAAGTTCTATAGAAAATGATTTAAAACAAATCTCAGTCCGGGGAAAAAGTGATGATGAGTGAAATTCTTCTCTCTATTTACAAGAAATCGTCGACTATGTAAACCGAATATATATCCGACCGCAGCTTCCACGCCCCTTCCAATCCCATGCAGTTATTCGCTCTTGAATTCTATCCCGGTTGGTCGGGTAATCGTCTAGAGTGTAGAAGGTACCCAACTATTCGCGTACGTGACTAGTTAAACCGCGGACGTTCCATTTGGCAGATACGATCGAGGGGTCCTGTAGGAACGGCGCCGTTGTCCGAGAATCCGATCGATCCGACCAATCGAGACTGATCTTCGGCCGTAGCCTGTCGAACGAGAGCGAGCCATTTGACGATCCGTACGAGTCGAAGGAGTTGCGTGCACATTCCGACGTAACGAACAAGTTAATCAGAACGATATCGGAGGAATCACTGCCGCAGGAGATGCTGGAGGAAGTCGACGAAGAGATCGTCGATTTCTTCGATGAAAAGCTGGCCAAGGATGCGACGAACAAATTGAAGAAAGATTACCAGGATCAGCGGATAAAGACGCCACCACCGAGTCCGGAGCCAAAGATCAAAGCCCAGATTCTAGACAATGATCATTCGACCTTGCTCAAGGTTTTAAATGACGAGGTAGGTAACGAAAGTAATCTCAGTTCGATGACGCCGAGCCTCACCGAGTTGGAGGTAGCGCTTTCGGATATGCTGGAGAAGGAAGATCAGTCTGACGAAATCACAAAGCGAGAGAGCACGAACGAGGAATGTAAACAGACTCCTGTGGAAAAGCTTCTCGAGCCGGAAATCGTCCCTGTAGAGAAACACAATGTGATCGACAGAAATGTGTCAGATCAATGTTCAATTAACGATGGCATTCTAGTCGATAGTACGTCTGAGCATAAAACAGATCGGTTATCCGTGTCTTTAGAACAGCCCCTTGGAGATTCGATATCGACACCGAAGAAAAGAAAAGTGTCCTTCTGCACCTGGGAAGAAAAGGTCATGATGGACGTTGATTTGAAAAATGATGAGGAATCGCCATGTAATGAAACGGAACAAAATTTAGATGAGACGACAAGACCTGATTTCAAGGATTCCGTCGTTAAATCGAAATTAGAATCAAGCACTGATTTTTTCGAAAGCATCGCGACTGACACGAAGGACAGTGTAAGTTCTGTGGGAGAAGCACCCGCGAAACCTAATAGATTGTTTCAAAACCTAGCGGAGGATTTGGAGCAAATTCCTACACCGCCACGAAGAAAGAACAAAAGTTTAGGTGTTACGAAGGAGTCAAGCAGGACTATAGATAATTATCACGAAAATCCTGATCCTGGTCCTAATGACAGACTTATTTAGATTACGTGATCTTGTAATCTTTCCGCTGTTATGTGATTGTTGCGCGTTTATAATATAATCCTACAATTTTTGTGCCACATAAATTGTTAATATGTTTAATTAATACATTAATTCACGATCGGTATAAGCTAATAACCATGTAATTATATATTAATAAAAAATAAAGATAAAAGTATAACATACATTGCTATTCTCCATATTTTATTTATATGTATTTTTATACAAGCTGTCATAAAAAATTATAGATATGAAAATTTGAGGAAATTGCGTTGGAAGATAAACATAAATATAGTCATATTTTTCTTTCCAATGACTAAATAAATCATCACTCGCGAATTAACTTCTATATAAAGTGCAAATTTTTATTTTTAATTTAATATGTAAAAAATATTATTATAGCAAAATTTTTACATAACATTTAACTATTCAATGTTTAATATTAAAGAAATAATAATATTTAGAAGAAAAAAAGTTTTTAACTTAACGTTTAATTCTGTTAAAAATTAGTAAAGAAACTTTAAATTCGTCTAAAACAATACGGAAGAAAAAAATTTTATATAACATTATCTTTTAACGCATAAAAATTATGCGCACAATGTGGCAAAAGGTAAATAAAGTTCCGAAAATAAGCAATAGTCTGATAAAAATCAAGCAATAGGATGCGACATTCTCTCATAAGCAATGCTTTTATTTTTCTTTGTAGGAAAACTTGGATTTGGAAAAATATTTTTCATGTAGTGCAAAAGAAATTGAGTTGTTCCATTAGCGTTAGATCACATCGAGAGGCAAATATTTTCCCATACGATCGTAATAGGGAGAACAAACAATCAGATCTCTGCAAATTCTTAGTAAATATACATGCTTTATATTGAACATACATGCTATATGATGTAACATATTTTCCTCAATCATTCTCTTCTACATACAATAATTAAGTATATTCCAATAATCTAAGAAAATAGGATAATCTAAGAAAAATCTTCGTTTCTAATAAACCTATCTTTCTCATCGAGTTTTTCCAATGAATTCATTATGAAAAAGAAATTACATAAGATTGATTATTATGTCCCCAAAATATCCTAATCAAATATTTTAAAAAAATCTTTTTGCTTTTATTTACTTTTTTTTATGTTCTCTTCATTTTTTACATCAATTTAAATGTTTAATTTTTACTTCAATTTTGCTGTTGATTTTGTCTAGCGGATGTTATCTCAATTTTCGTATCGTATTCCCTCATACTCTCATACTAAAGCAATATAAGCACTTAAATCGTTTATTGTTAGATGAATAGAGAGAAATATTTTAATATTAACAAAGTTACTACACAACTCTTAGAAGAACATTTATCATAACACCATCATGCTGATTCAACAAAAGTTGTCAGTTTTTAATCTTCATGGTCGGCATGCAGGGCATAATCCGTAAGGAGTTACTAAAGAAAAAAAAACAAGGAAATACGGATCTCGCGGAAGAAGTGAAAGACGAAGTTTCTCATTATAGAAAAGCTTTGTGCGAGAGACTTCACTCGTATACCTTAATCTTATACATGTTTGAGGAATTAAGTTCTTGTAATATATTGTACGTATAACACGAGCTATATCGCTCAACATTTTGTTACAACAAATCTAATAATTGTCATCGTACAAGCGTTGTACGCAGGCATAAAATTTAGAAAAAAGTACAGTCAAGAATTATGACGATTCTCATTATATCCGAAAAATTTAAATTCATTCTCTTTTATGTAATAATAAAAAAATATTTGATGCAATTTGTTTTGAACGTATCCTTCTCTCTGTTTTCCTTCGTCATATTTCATTCTGAAGACACGTAACGATAGTAAGTAAAAATATTAGTGTAGTGAATAAAACAGTAAAATAGACATATTGAGCTCCTCTGTTATTATTAGTGTTGTTACACTTCTGATAATAGTTCAAGCTTCCTTTAATATCGAAGAAACTCTATCTACAGAGAGAAGATTGATTTTTCGTCTGCGTCATTATTTTATCGGTCGCCTGTCGAACCGTGTTTAAGGCGTACCGTTCTCCTTTCCGCTACGAGCAGATATCCGCTTACTCATTACCTTTTTAATTATCTCTGGCCGACGGAGCCCTTCTATCGTAGTGCGTTTAACGGACCGTCCTTAATCGTTTTAAGGGCTCGTAATGTTACCAAGAACAGGAAAAGCCTTTTAGATCATGATACAAGATTGTGTACGTGCGTAATGTTCAGTTTTATAAAGTTAAAAGCAGTTTTTAATGATATAATTTGTATACGTTATCGATTGATAATTGGTGAATGCTTGATAAAACTTTTTGATAAAGAAGATAATCTGCGAACGCTAATTATTTAAAATTTTCAAATAACTTTTAACATTATTAATATATGTCTTCAAATATTCATCTAATATTATTCATATTCGCAATAATTGGCTCGCAAATATTTCGTGTGAAACTTTCGATAAAGTACATTGGAAATTATTACGGACTTATAAAAAAAAGAAATTTCTTGATTGTGAATCATTGATAAATCGAACAAAAGTCAAATGTCGTAATCTGTCCTTTTAGGAATTCTGTACCACGAGTGGTTTGAAAAGTTTAAAGCTTCCGAGAGACGACAAATCTGGGAAAACTGTGGTCCGATCGCTCTTCGTGTTCCTGAGTATTCCCGATGCGGTTTGAAATTAGCACGAACGGATTATAAGATCTGGCTCTGTTCGTGACACTTCTATTAGTGGCGTGGAAAGAAGAAAATTCAGCTTGCTTCTCTCTCTTTCTCCTCCTCTCTCTCTCTCTCTCTCTCTCTCTCTCTCTATTCCTCTTCTTTCATCACAAAGTCAGTACGCGTGCGACCCGTTCGCTTCTGACGTGATGCATCTTGTAAGAACACATTTTCGTTGAATTTTTTAAATTCGTGTTCCTTGAGATAACGCAACAAGCCACTAACCCAATTTATTTTTTGCATTAGGAATGAATAAAGAATGTATAGTGAGGAAATCACGTATACGTAAAGGCGAAAATCTTGGCAGTTTGTAATGGAAGATTATGCATCGTGCAAAAAATAATTGCAATGATTAAAATATTATTATGCTATTCAAGATCAATGGTAGGTTGATCAAAAGAATAGCGAACATCTAATCGGAGCAATTTATGCAAATGGTATAGCGAGAAAGCTGCTCTCGGAAATTTAGAAGCCGTCGTAAAGTCTTTTTTGCATTCGGCTTACGGCGAATGCACAGCCAACACGATACGCGCCAAAGTCAATTGCCACGATAAGGACGAGACAATGTGACACTTTGTCGAAAGGACTTAAGCTTAATCTCCAACGAGGTAAGTCCGTCTTAGAATGCACTTAGAGTAAGATGGTCCAACTAGAGACTCTCCAAGTAGATATCTCTTCCGAGGTTATCTGGTATCGCAACACTTCTCCATGCAATAGCCCATGTTTCTGAGCACACCAAAATAATGGCAGACGGCCATAAAGTTTACAATTTTTCATTTTACTGATCGGTATGATCAAATGACAAAGCATGATTTACAAGAAAAAGAAGAAAAGAACGAAAAATACGGAGAGAATCGCGGAAAAAGTAAAAGATAGAGTTTCTTATTTATTTAAGGTTTAAAAAAAAAAAACAATTCAATATTACAGCCGAATAATCGTATCTTCGGAATATCGATCGTGTATTGAAAATCTGTTATTAGAATCCACACAGTACTTTTAAACTAGAGTTAGATTCATTATAATCAAGAGCACGGATTTAAGGTATTAAAACTTGGCGAATGAGAATCTTCAGAACCTGAGCGAATGTTCCTCCCACCTTCTAGTCTATCACGACGTGCTCGATAGGACTTCGAATCTTCGTGCGGTATTCTACCGAGGTATACGTCGCGCATAAACGGGGTTAAGCGAGCAGCACAAGTCAGCTTTAAGCAGCCGGATTTATGGACTCCGACAACTATTTAGATAGGTGGAATGGGGAAAGGGAAGAACCTCCGGTCTGCGATCTCAGTTTTTGTCGATCCTTCTACTTGGCGCGTATATACTTGGTGCACGAACGAGGCCGCGAAGATGGACGGGGAAATCCACGGCCTCGGAAAATATTTGGCACGGAGGGCGACGGAATCCGCTCGATGGAGCTCCGGTCGGCGCGACGCCGGAGCGGCATTTCGGCTTAATTAGTTTTTCGTCCGCGGATAATCCGCGGCCGCAGCGATTTGTCATCCGGGCCCCGAAGTTTATGCTTACGGAGAATTAAGGCACGAGAACCGGGAGGGGGGGGGAGAGAGAGAGAGAGAGAGAGAGAGAAAGAGAGAGGACGTGGTGTTTCCGGCCAACGAGATTAGGGTGATATTTAAACGAGGAGGAGCACCCCCGAGGCTTCTGTCGTAAGACCCGACTCAAGGGAAGTTCGCGGAGGATTCGTTTTATCGTTCGCCGTATAATTTGAGGATGTCGCCGGCCAAGAAACTACTGAAGTGGCTTAAATCTTTAGGCCGCGTGTTGGATCCCCGATAAGAGAGACTCTTGGGATTCCTGTTTACCTGGTCACTCCAGTACAATGTTATTTCGTTCATCTGCTCCATCCCGATGATGTATCACCCCATATTCCCCTGAATGTAATTTAGAGACAAAACAGTCGCTCAATTAATCTCCAACTAACGATAAATGGCGATCCATTGAATAATATGATCTGTATTTAATTAATCGCTATAATTGTACGCGTGCAATTGTTATTGTAATTGCTCGATTATCGAAATTTGCAATAGATTGAAGATGCTGGACAATGGAGAGATAACCTATTATATGTAATGTCCATTTTGCTAGTTTATTGAGCAAACAGAGCAAATGTCTAGGATTCTAGACAAGCTAAACTACTTTAATAAGCATTTGATGATATAATATATCATCATACAAATCATATATAAAGACTTGATATAAGCCTCCTACATATTGGAGAAAAGGAAAAGCGCAAATGCGCCTTTAGTATCTTCCAAGTATTAAACTGCTCGTAAAAGAGCTTTTACGCGATCAGACTTTCGCAATGAAACTTTAGGTCTCGGAATCGATCGAGCCGCGCCGCTGTAAAGGGTCCTCGTAAAGTTTTCTTCAAATAATTTCGTAAAATAGTAGATCCTTTTTTTCATAAAAGAATCTCGTTTTATGAGAACGAAAAGCTCGGCGAAAAACTAAGTTTATTTCGACATATCAATCAAAATTTTTGTGAAAAGCTGTTTTTTTACATAATTCTCAAGTAATTAGCAACTAGATTATTATTTTAACTTTGCCTTTACTTTGCGTTGCCTAAAGTATAAATGGTACATAAAGTATGGCATCGCTTTATCAAGGAGAGAGAGAGAGAGAGAGAGAGAGAGAGAGAGAGAGAGCACGTTAAAACGAAGATTTAACAAATGACTTATATTATTATGCTTTTTAATAAAACCGCATTGCAGCAGAAGCATTAAAAATGTATGATATTTAACAAGTGAATATATGAGAACCATCTCCAAAATAAAGTAGATCGTCGAAGGTATCGATTGTCACAAGTAACATCTTGTGAGTGAATCGGCTGATTCTGAATCTCATAAGCGGGCTATTTACATAAGTGCGGGTGCGCAATAAATTTAAAAGGCGACAGCAAAAGAGAGAAAGAAGGGGAGAGGGGGGGGGGGGAGGGAGGGGAGGGGTGAGCAACGTATACCTTACTTAACGGAGCATTGCAGAAAAGTCTCGAAAGCTCAACGATGACAGAGGGCTCTGGAAAAATCTAACCCGGCGCGTGGAGAAAGAGCGGAGCGCGAGGCAGAAAAAGGGAGAGAGAAGTAAAGGAAGCTGGAAGAGGAGGCAGCAAGCGGAACTGGCTGCCGTGAACCAAGGCAGTTATGACTTTTTTTCTCAAGGCGACCCTCTCGCCGTGGTAACCACCCTCTCTACCCCCCCGCCCCCCAACCCGGGTTCCCTCCTATGCGAATACCGCATTAAGGGACGCACTCAAGCTTTTATGGTGGCTCGTGGTGACTGACTTCCCGATATACGCTCGGCAATGCCGTTTCTCGCATTTTACAGACTTCTCTCTCTTTCCTTCGTCCCCGACGAGCGGCGCTTTAATTGGACAATATCCACCCCGCGAGAGAGTGGCTCACTCGCGGCACTCGAAGAAATAACGAACAGCCCGCGTTAATTAGAACATTACTTTAACTTCGTGGACGACAGATAGGCGACGAGTTTCCGTAATACGAGGGACGGTTGCATAGACAGAGAGAAACACATATTTACATATGATATAATAACATATTTCTATGGCATGGGTATCTAATTAAGTATATTTGCAATTCAATTTCTTTCTCTTTCACAGATATCGTACAGAGCGTTCGGTGATAGATGCATTTGATAGATGCATTGTATACGTACAAATATACTTTGTCAAGAATTGAAATAGTTTTTCATAAAAATAACGAGATACAGATATGTTTATGTGTTATAATAAAAAAAGAATTTCGATAAATTTCGTTTTATAAGAGTAAAGAATAAAATCTCATTGTTCGATTAATTTTAACCTTTTGTTTCCATATGAAATATTTATTTGAAATATAATGTGTAGCAAGAAAATATTATGTAAAACTTGAAGCGTTACAAGACGAAAATAATGTCCAATTAAATTTTGATAGAGAAAACCAATATTTTTAGTTTTTAACAAGAAGTATTTTCTGTAAATATGTTTACTTATTATTGGATAAACACATGTGCTTCTACACAACATTTCATTAGCATTATGAGTATACACTGATATGTTTTTGTTCGCTATTAAAGCATCATGTTTGTAAAATTAAATGGCCACGTATTTTATTGATACGTTTCGATTCAGCAGTTAGAGTTTTGCGGCTTCCTTGAATGTATAAAGTAACTTGCATTCAACGATTCGTATTTCATCAAGTTTCATCCATAAATTAACGCACGTTGAATCGCGTTCTCATGTTTCGTGTTTACTCCGAAAGAACCTCTCTCCGCCTCATCCCCGCAATTCAACCCCGCGATAATTCTCGCGGTTTCCTAATCATCGTAATGAACGAACAGAACGACGGGGATGTACTCGCGTCCGCTCTCAATGTTTCAGGCTATTGATTGAAATGTAGAAAATTGTTAGTGCCGGGGGCACGTTTCTCCCGGGCTACGTGCCGAATCGATGACGAGCGGGGAGGTGGAGAGACACGGCACAAGTGTCAAATTAATCACCTCGTAATACGCACTTAATACCAGCACGATCGATCGGAACGGATGAAAAGTGGGACAAGAACCATATCCCCGGCGAGCTCCTGTCAATCGGCAAACATTGTAGCTAGTATTAAATCGGCTCGACACTAAAGCTGACACAGAAACCATCACGATTCCGTACTCTGTTAGTTTATTCGTGTATACCTCTACACGCCCTCATTTATTAAATTTATTGAATCATCATGATGGATTTAATC
This sequence comes from Trachymyrmex septentrionalis, assembly GCF_001594115.1. Lineage (NCBI taxonomy): Eukaryota > Metazoa > Arthropoda > Insecta > Hymenoptera > Formicidae > Trachymyrmex > Trachymyrmex septentrionalis. The sequence goes on from NW_017304758.1 coordinate 5,093,140, forward strand.
AGTCAACTTTATTTACTCTCAATGAGCGTATAAGCAGAAATCTTCTTTGCTGTTTCATTCCGCGGCATTATTACGATTTAAGAGCTGATCATCTTGTCGAACAGTACTTCGAGTACTCAAACAAGTATTTTGAGTACCTACATAGGAGATAACAATCGCCAATTACAATTTATCTTCCCTGAAAATCTACACTATTCAAAATCTACGCTGTGCGATAATATTTGTGAATGTTATCTACGATGTATTAATATTACGGCTATTGCGTTAATTAATAAATAGCTGCCGAAACGATGTGCTCGTAAACCGCGACGGGATTGCGCAGCGACTCTAATTTCACGGTACGGCGTGTCGATCAATTTACACGTGTACGAGTATTCCACTCGGCCGTAAAATAGCACAATAAACATCACGGATAAATTTAAATCCAGCTATGTATTTCTATTCAAGCGACTCGTAAATTTATTTCCTCGGGACGACGGCGCAAATTTGGAACGCCGCGCCGTTTAAATATGCTTTACGAACACGAGGGCGAGGCCGGCCGACCGCGGATTTTATCTCCGCCCTGTGAGAAAGTGTGCGCTACGGACTTTCGCCGTAATTGCAGAAAATTTTCTGCTGTTACCGGTGTAAAACGATAAAATGATATCGCGAGGAATAAAGTTCGCGCGCGCGGCGTCTGGCGTCTGACATTACAAACGTACGTCCGCGCAGCCTCGCGAAAAACAGGCAGTTGGCGCATTTTTATTTCGCGTATGTATTATGCGTCTTCTTTGAATCCTCTTCAATCTCTGCAGTTTCTCTGCACGCGAAATCACAAACGAAAGGCGGTCGCGCTTTACGTTCGTCGATTACGAAACCATTGAAACGTTCTTGCCTTCTTTCTTTCATGTCGTGGAATAATCAGTCGATGAAGTTAACGATCGAAAAAAAATTCAATTCGACATCACTCGACTTTTTGCTGGTGCAAACGTTACTAACTGCAAATAATTAGGAAGTTTTGGTTTGTCAAAAAAGCGAATGTTTGCGCCTCGTTATATTTGATTTCGAGGAAACGCGCGATTCTTGAGAGGATTCGTTTAAACGAGATATTGATTCTGCAAAGCTAGAAATGCAAAACATTAAGCGGGTTCATCTCCTTCCTCGTGGGATCTCTAAAATTCCGTGTCACGTCCTCAACTCCTTCTCTCCCCTCTTTAACAGCCCATCTTTTTGTTCTGTTATTCGCCATCCATAATGCATTTATTCAATGTTCAGAGCTTGTTTCACGATGCTGCCGTTTCTGCGGCCGATTTCGCGGTCCGCTTTAAATTATTGCGCCGCTAAGTCGTCCCAGACCAATTAGAGGTTAACAATCAGTACCTTCATCCTGTTTGTTATCTTTCTTTGCGAATTTTTATTTTTCTGCCCTTTGCGTAAATCTCAAATTACCCAATCGTACATAAAATATGACCACCAAGAATTTAAATGTTACGCGTCCTTTGCCAGAAATTTGAAAGGAACTCATCATGGAGTAACATTGTGTATTATTTCTACGATTTATTGACGAGCTTTGTACTTACGAGGATGGATTAGACAAAAGAGATGGTAAGGATTTGTTTCGGATAGGCCGGTGGTATTTTTGAATACTCCAATGAGAGGTTTTTTTTGATTTCGCTATTGCTCCAATTAACCATCAATCAGAAAAGGAAAAGAAGAAAAATGATGTGGAAGAAACGGAGAGAAAGGCGACGTAATAGTGGGCACAGAGACACCGATGAGATGAGAAAGTGAGAGAGAAAGCAAGAAGAATGACACCAAGGAGTGTTAGCAGTTATCCGGCAGAAGTGCATTAGCTTTTGTTTGTCGCCCGAAAGGGACGGATCGTGAGTAGACTGGAACTGGATCTCGTATGTCGTGAATGGGGGTTGTCCTTGCTCCCTTTTGCCGTCTACCCTTATCCATTTTATCCTTCCCGTTGCGCTGTTGATTCTCGAAAGCGAAAGAAGAAGTATCTATATAACCTGTCGCCTAGATCTTGTTCTTCTCAGCTTTGCTTTACACACCGTTATTATATATCGTCGATAAGTTTCTGTTGGGCTTCGTAAGAAGCTTATTATTTGTTGTAAAACGTTATCCATTATCATTAACAGTCTTTTATTATTCCTTAGTTCAGGTCGAATAAATTCCGGTGCAATGGAATTTCAATTCAAGATTTAATTATAGATACGGCGAGAAAAAGCTGTAATTGAAAATAATTAAAAATACTACAAAACGCGGAATTGAATGCAATAATTTCGTACACGCGTCTCTTTCGACATCGCAACATCCACTTCAAATCTCGTGTCATTTATATCATGTTTTAATCATGTTTCTGATGCATTAATATATTTTCCAACATTTCCAGTCGGTTACGCAGTCGGTTTTCGCTGTCGCGAATCGCACCGTATATTTGCGACTGAGTATATTTATTACGGCTGAATAATTAGCCTTTGTTGCTGTTCCTGGAGACATGGAGCGCGAGTCACTCGTATGCAACACTCGTCCGCCGCGCCGGTCGTAGACCAGATCGCACCCCTAGTCGTCCTCGCGTTCGGGCGAACAGGAAGAGCGTACCTTAGGAAGTGGAGAGGGTCGGAGATCCAGAGAACTTCGGAATTCCGTGTCCTCCGTCGCATACTTGGTTCTAAGTTATGCCCTCATAAACTCGCACGGACATACCTACGCGTCTCCAACAGTTCTCATGTGCCTCGCCAAGTCGTATCTGTTGCCGTCTACGCGAAACCGAGGAGCACGTTATGTGGGTTACGGAGAAGCTGTAGGGTGCATCTATCGCGGGAACTTTGCCTGGGCGCGATCGAGGAGAAATATACATATGTGCTACTTATGTGCACACCGAACGAGCTCGCCCGATACGCTTCCAATATAATCCGTTTAACGTACATCATGAATATCGACATAGGCGTGTACACATATAAGAACTCCGTATAAATCTCATTTTTGTCCCATACGAGATAAATATTAACACACTGAAGGAAGCTGATTGCCCTACATTTTTAGATAAATTTGTAAGTAACTGCAAAAGTTTATTTTGTTACTTCCTACTTTCAACTATAATAAATTACATATTATGATCAAAATTCAAGTAAATTATAACTTACATTACTCTTAAAATAAAAATAAAAATAGTTTTATTGCTTTAAGAATATAAGTCAAATGTAAGTAAATGTTTATATAAGCCTCCGCGATTGTTGGGAGGTATACGAATAATATATTTATAAGTAAGGTAAGATATAATTCGCATATAATTTGAATGTACTTATCAACGAAGCTACTGCAAACGTTTCTACTCTGGATTTGAATCCTCTCCAGTGTTTATGAGTATCTAGTTTATACTTGACTTTCAGCTCTGAGGAGGACTCAAAAATCCAGAGTCGAAATAGTCGTTTGCAGTTAACTGCGTTGTAAGTTCGTTCTAATAATAATTTGCAAATAATATCTTATCGCCTTATAAATATATTATTTGCGCATCAATAACTGGAGATTAACATAGACATTTTATAATATTTATATTTGATACAATGATTATTTCTTTCTTCGGTAATATTAAAGGATTTTGAGTAAATAGAAAATTGATATCGGAAGATCAGGAAATTTTATCTTTTACTTGTTAAATGCACTAGATTAGTCAATTTTTTAAAGATATTTTTTGCATATTGAATGCCACATCTTTTTCGCATCTGTTTCGACAAAAAGGAAAATGAAATTCGTTTCGCGTATATTTTACTGTACGTATATTGTACAAAGCATAACATAATTTATTATGCGGCGAATGCTAATGTAAAATTAGCGAATGCCGCGAGTGCGTTTTCTGCATATATTTAAGATATAATTATACAATTCCGCGTCGGTGTAAACATGACTCGTTTACAGAGTAGCGCACTGTATTTATCTAACCACTTAAGTGCATCCGTTTACACGAATGCGAGAGATTTGTGAGACATAAAGACCTATTTCCGGTGAGAATTTTTATCGTGGGAATGTAGGCGCTACTTTGCCATATGGCTGCAAATCCTGTACATTTCTTGTCACTTTAGCACGAGGAAGAAGGGTGGATATCTTCTTTATGGCGGAAGTATATATATTTTTCCGCACGAACTCAATGCCCCAAAGCGCTTAAGGAATATTATTGTCAACACGCGAAGAAGGGAGACATTATACATCTACAATACAATTCGCGCGTATTCATTTAATAATTCTAAAATTTTCTCAAGCTATAAAATATTGTTAGATATAAATTTTAAGATACTCTCTTTTTTTTATAAGATATGAAAGACAAAAAAAGATATAAAATCGTAATATTAGGGACAATATTGAAAAGTGCTACTTAAACGTAATTTCCGAAATAAAAAGTGTTTGTATGTATGTATAATAAATGAAATGAAAAAAGTATACATACATTGTTACATCATTTTGTACATGTTATAAAAATTACATTACGGATTTGCCACCGACAACTACGTAGTCATTACGTAGACTTTTAGTATTTTTAGAAATTATTAGAATCGAAATATTTTTTCGGAAGGATAAAAGAACCTTAAACGGAGATTACAAAATTTATATATATATATATATAAAAAGAAGCGTATGAAACCCTTGTGTGATAGAATAAAAATAACGCGAAAGAAACAGGAATAATTTTGTCTCTTTAGACTCCGTATCATAAAGAGCTTCTACGGCTTTTCCACGGAAAAACGTGTTTAAAAGAATTGCTGGACTATCAGAGAGTTAATACGCAATTATTACAGCTGCGTGTCTATTCGGTGGTCCCGAGGCTAGCATCCCCCGACCGTAGGCAATAAGTATCCCCCTTTTTTTCGCTTCCCGCGATCCCTCTTTTTTTCCTTTTGTCGATCCCCTCGAGAAAACGTCGACTGGAGAATACTTTCCCCAGGGAGAGAGCGTTACGTCAGGAATGCGGAATATTTCCCTGCGTTCGCGCCGCGCAGAGCACGCCGAGTCAGTCAGGTGGAGGAAGGTAGGAAATTATTGGCACGGTCTGGAGTTGACTGGATGTTAATTACTCTATCACTCCACCCCACGATCCACCGGTCTGGCTTCCTCCCCCATCGGTTTCCCCGCCATCCCTCCGATCCCTCCCCTCCCCTCTCTGTCGTTGGTGGCAGTAACTCTCTCCTCTCTCGGCTTCGTGTGCCGCACGTTCATAATTATGACGGTCCTGCCTCATAATAAGGTAATTTAAACGCATGACTTAGGAGACTGAGCGCGGATATCGGTCTGGTGTATTTCTACTGCAGGCAGTTTCGTCTGTTTTTCGCAGAACCGAGCACGAGCTCGAACTCTTTACGGTCTGTAATTATTACGATAGCTCGCTAACGTCAGTCACAAAGTTCTTCTCCTTGAAATACGCGCATTGCAATAACTAGGCAACGACGCTTACGTGCATAAGCCATATTACAAAGAAGAAAATCACTCGTATATACAATTCATTAAAAAAGGAGACATGTTACACTAATATTATAGATATATCTCAAAGGGCAATGATAATCCAATCTCTATTATTTTTAACTTTCATGTGCGTCAAAATATAAATCAATCGATTTCTGCAGTTGGTTTCAAATTAAACAATGTTCATATTAACGTTTATATCAACAACGTTTATATTAACGTGTGCTCTTAGAATAATAAATTTGAGTCAAATTAATACATTTTCTTAAGTTAAACTGTTTAATTCTCATTGCATTTTAATTAAATTAACGACATATCGAGTAAGAGCAATGAGAGCAATCTACAGAAATGATTAAAAATAATTGAAATTGGATATTTGACATTATGGATTTAACGATTAAATGTAGCCGCGGTTTTCAGATTCCCTAAATATTCAATTAGAGATATATCTATAAACTATGGATATCTATATATACACATTGAAAGAAAATTACAGAGTTTAAAAATAAATTAAAAATAATAAATTTGGTAAAAAAAACAAATACATAATTATTAATGAGAGATCGCTTTGTTGCCAGATACATAAATTTGGAATGTTCTACATACATACTTGTTTAAATATTTAATATACAACAATAAATCTAATAAAAGTTTTGATCCAGCGCGAAGATTATCTCGATAATATTTTCTAATAATAGGAAAATTTTTTTATAACCTTCGATATTATTTCAATATTTAGTTCCGATATTTTGTTTCTCTAATGAGGAAAGAAAAATATAAAAATTATGTATTACGGAGCGGCGTAATGGCAATATTCTCATTTCCTATAAAAATTGATTTGTGTCAAGATCAATCGTAGTGCTCTCGTCGTTTTTTTTAATTCGCCTGGAAAATTCTCGGATCTCAAGACGAAAGAAAAATGTTTGGTTTGCCTAATGATTGAACTCATTCGATGCAACTGCTAGTGATGGTAATCGCGCGACTGTAAAAAAAAACTATTATCGAAACATCAACGTTAGGTTAATATTTGATACGAAGATCCGCTTCGTACGATCCAATTTTTCTAAGTATTTGTACAGAAACTAAATGTCAATTATCTGAAGACACGTCATACTGTGACTAGTAAAACGCAGTAAAGAAAATTTTTTTTCGATATTTAGAGAAGAATAGGAAAAATACAAATTCTTAACAAAAAAATTGATGTCTTTGAATGAAAAAAAAAAAAAAAAAAAGAAAAAAAATCTTGTATGTTCTTTACATTATCAGCGCCGTTGCAAATTACTGTTATTTTTTTTTCATCGCTGATATACCTAATTATACATTTCTAATTATTTATATCGCACAATTTGTAGCGATAGAGATGACTCTTATCATTTAGGTACGTATTACGCCTTTTTGCCTTTCCGTCGAAAATCCAACTTTCCGTGGTTCTTCACAAGTTAATGACCCACGGTATATATTTATATAATATTGCACACGTAGAGCACAGTGGATTTTAAGCTTGAGAGACTTCTTCGGACTGTGGCGGTTTTTTTCAGATAGCTTCTAAATAACGAGCGAAGTCGACAATTTCGCGTTATCCGAGCGTAGCCGCGTACAGGAAAGAAATAGAAGGAGAAGAGAATGTATACGGAGAACGGATGTGGAAACGCGCTTTTTCCTTTGCGCGAAAAACGCACCTCGGCCCCGCGGAGAGTCACTCCGGAAATTGTGAAACGAGCGGTCGGTCCCTCCGTCCTTCGTTCACCTCACATCTCCCTTTCACCTCCTTTCCGCCCTTCCTTTGCCACCCTTTCCCATCGTTCGTGCACTCTCGTTTTCTCTCTTCCTCGTCGTTTCCGTCTATCATCTGACGCTCGTTGCACGCGCAGTTTGGCGCTCTTTACGATCAATTACGAAGCCGTAGATTCTCAGACACCTAGCTAAGTGTATAGGGACGATATTTCGAAATGGAAGGGAAACGTCGAGATTGCCGGCTACGGGCTCTTTCGTTTTATACTATCTTTCACTGCGAATACCTTCTCCATGCGCCGTCGTCCTGCCGCGCGTCTCGCTCTACGACTCTTTTATCTCCTTTCCTCTCTTTTCCTTCTTCTATCCTCCTGGGTATACTCTTTACGAGAAGACATGTGCACGATGAGAAAAGTAGGATCCGAACGTATATTAGAACGGGAACGGGGCGGCCCTATCGGTTATCGGCGAAAAATATTGCGGATCGACGGTGAGGGCCTGGTAGCCGTTTCTCTGTCACCGAATCGACATTCGCCCTGTAATTCGCAAACTGGGACAGAGTAATCGCTTTCTTGTTTTCATCCCCTTCCACGTTACTCTTGGAGTCGATTCGGCGCTTACGGCACGATTAAAGTTGAAGAATTTCGAGTTGGAGATGACGATGACGAAGAGACGCGGACGCGAAGAGATGAGATGATCGTTTAGTTTAAATTTCATTTCCGTGTAAATCAGACTCTTCTCGTACGAAATAGATGGGAAAGAGACTGCTCAAACACAGAAGTCTGAATCCGCAATGGAAGTGGAAGGCAGAACATTTGCCGCGAAATGTTCGCACGTGACAACGATAGTACGATCGTTACCGATTGGTTTTTCTCCTTCTATCGGCCTTAATTATGCAGCCGCAAATATTTTACATCAGCGCGGAGTTCTTACTAAGGAAATGAGGAACATTTCATGTTACTTCATTCAACAGCCTCGTTAACGAGAGCTTCGATTTCATTGCAGCGCTATCCTCTACACATCATTCGGATCGCATCTTTGCACGGAAGTTTCTAACCGAGCGGTTACATAACCCCGTTTAGTAATTAGTAATTAAGGTAGTCAATGCACCAAACGAATTATCATACGCTCGAGATCGGAACTGAGGCATGAATAATCGCTCGAGAGGTGAGTAATTGCGAGTACACTTCAATTAACTTCCCGTGACTTCCATTAAAGGTATCTAACCGCTCTATTAGAGAGACGCATACTGAACTCGACATCGACCCACGAAGTATCAAAGTGCTTTAAGCATTCGCTTAAATTATCAGATCGCGCACGATGTCCGGTAAATTTAGAGTCCCTAGGAGTAGAGAGTCTGGACATTCAGCGGAAGTGCTTTCAAAATAGCGACGAGTATATATGTGTGTGAGTGTGTATGTGTGTTTTGGTTGACACCTGTATCATGTAATATGGCTTTTTTTATTAATATACACATCGATTTGTGGTGAATAATAACAATATATAATATCCCTACAATTCAATCGAAAAATTAAATAAGTAATGTTTTGGATGTGCCTATCTATAATTATTTGCAACGCTCTGAAAGTTTTCTAACCTTCCTTTAAGTGATAAAAACAATAATGACACGGTTCAACTTTCCACCTTTTTCCATGCAATGCGAAGAGAAAAAGAGAAAAGATGCGAGAACCGAGATGCGAGAAATGCGAGAAGTTCATTTAAACTTATTCACTAATAAGTCTTACAGTTCACGTTATGTGTAGGTATTATAGATTTTTAATAGGGTAGTGAATTTTAGAACACAGCATATATTACATACATTGCATCGTATGTATGTACATTGAACCTTTGCCAAAGATATATTTTTCAATTTTATAGGAAATATACATCATTACTTCTGTGATACCACTGTGATAAATTCCGAGCACGATGTATTTCAATTCTAATTTTTCTCCTCTTCGCGCTGAGTGAGCAAGGTTCCCTATTGGTGCTGCCATTGTGAGAGCACCAAGTCACGTGCACCAATCACGCGGAATCATCCCGAATGTCCAGGGACTCTGGGTAAAGTCCCAGTAAATGGCATTTCGTAAATGGCATTGTATAGCTCTATAGGGGAAAACGACTTGAGCGATTCAACTAACAATCGACGGAACGTCTTTTAACTTTTTACACGTAGACTGCAATTTATATATTTCTTTTCCTTCACTCGGCGTTAACAGATCGAGTTAAACGAGAGCACGAGTTTTACTTTTATCGGTTACCTCGCCAAATCTGAACGTATTCGCGACACTTCTTACAGATACACGAGCGGCGTAAAGTAAAACCGTCGTACATTCCGAGAAGATAAAGTCGGTCATTTTTTTCTCTCACCCACCGGTGCTTTTCCTCCGGCGGGAACGATTGGGGTCGATGTAAGGAGGAAGGAAAGTGGACCGTGCTGTTGGTCAAACTAATAAAAGACGGCTTACCGCTCCGCGAAACCGGCTATCCCGCACAGCTTGCGGGAAACCTGCGACTTTTGCCCCCAGGGTCGAAGACAAAAGAAAGAAGGAGGAGAGAACTACCTTTCGAGTAAAGAAGGTCATACAGACCTTCCACGATGCTGAGGATGAACACGGAAGAAAAGTCGCGGTGAGAATACTTAGAAAGAGATCACGTGCGTCGACCAGATGGACGACAAGTGGCAGGCGACAGATATATATAGAGAGAATTGCGTGACACGGCCGGAAATGATTTTTCGCTCGAGTCGCAATGAATTGAAAGGTTATCCCATTCGTGTTTCCACGTTTAAAAAAAAATGATTGGAACATTCGAATTATCCGATTTAATCAAATTTCTCTACCGTCGGAGACAGATGCTGCAAAAAAGGGTGCTTTTATCGCGACGGTCGAAAAATGATTGAATGATTCGCGCACTAATACTTATTCATGGTGGCAACGAGATAATGTACCGTATGTCGCGATTGCGATTGTCGTGTATAAAAATGTTGCAAGAAGTCGAGAAAGGGTCGTGCGCGATCCGTTTATCGGATGCAATTGCCGTTATTTACGTGTGTAAAGGTAATTAACTTATCTGAATGTTCACTACCGCATATACCGCGTACATATCGCGTAAGTTATGGCTCTACTGTGGGGTGTTTTTTCGCTTTCTGTAAAGTGCTCAATTCGCGGGTATTCGCTTTAGCATTATCGCATGTATTTTTTCTTTTACAACACATTATTACTAAACAAAAACCTACCAAGATAATTTTTAAAGCTGTTGTTCATTAAGTTCTTTGCATTCTGTTTTAATAATAAATCTCAAACTTCCTTCAAATCAATTGCAAACTTTTATAACGTTAAATGCACACGTACTCAATTAATTGTCAAAGTTCTTTTTCTTTGGATCGATGAAAGTTTATTTAAAAGAATTATTTTATTATTTCAATTTATTTTAAGTTAAAATTATCCCGTTCTCGATTGTACATATATTTCGATAATCCTTTCGTATAACCCTTAGTTTGTAGAATTGTATTCAAAAATCATGATAAAGTTAATAAGATCATAATAATATTACATAATAAATATTACGTAAGTACACAACAAGTTTTAATAAAGAAAATATGAATTACGCAAAATTCATATTCTGTTTTTATCTCCTATGATTATACACTTTCGGCAGATGATGACTGAACTTTAGAGGACGGAAAAGTATCCAGGAAAATAGCCGGTTGTTACGGCCGACACCGGGGTTAACAGGCTGGCATAACTTAGTCGGTTTTAACAACGCACACGCCGACGGACACGCCGCTGAATCTAATAAAAGTTGGTCGGCGTGAAACCGCGGCTTTAACGAGAGCCAGAGATCTCCCTGCGCGTCGTCCACCGAAGGCGGCCGGTTCCAGCTTATTAAAAGCGAAATGCCCTTAATAAATAAGCTGGCAAAAGGTCCGTCGAAACTAACTTCAACTATCCTCCCTGTCCGCTTTGCTTCAAAACGAGCGTAAAAAAAGCACTCGATAACGCCAACAATTGTATCATCCCGACTTTCATCCTTACCCAGTACCCTGTCTAGGCGTAACGTAAATCGTGAAATTAAATGATCGATCTACAAGTGTTTGTTTTATAGTTTATTAATTTCGTGTTTATTAATTAAAGCGCGCGCCGAGTTTCAGTAAACGACGCGTCTTATCATTGCGTCAAGTCAGACGCGCGCACGATGAAAGAAGTAAAACGTAATACCAAACGGAAAAACCAGTTCGTTCAATCATTCAACGTTATTATTCCATTAGCTCGACGACAGAAAAGTAATATCTTTTTACGGCATTTCACGCTGGCTCTAGTCCAGCTTGTTGATAAATCAGAACAAGTCGACATGGGGGAAAGTGCACGTAGCAATTTTATCTGTGCATAAAATTCTGCTCTCTAGCGGTTTCTCGCTTTTTTTCTAGAGAACCTTCGCAAGAATCCACATTCCTGGCATATCATTCCTCGTGAGCAAATTCACCCTCGTACGGCAATAGGCGCCATTTGCAAAGCCTGTCTTATATCCGCGTGTGTGTGTGTGTGTGTGTGTTGGTTAGATATTATTTTTTCGCCGGCGGCAAGGCGAGATAATAGTGGCAGCTGAAGCAAAGCGTAACTCTGTCCGATAAAAAGCTTTTATTACCGGCAATTAGGATAAGCTTGCAGATACACCCACTCCTTCCCTACGTTTCCGCATCACACACTGCCGCGCTTTCCCCCTCGCCTCTTTCTCATTTTCCGTCAACGTTCTTTTTTAGATCCAAAGAGGCTCGAAGATCATCTCACTAATAACGACGTTTTTTTTGTAAATGACCAAATAACTTAATGACGTTGTATAAATAATATTGAGAGTTACTAACGATAACTAAGAATAGACACAAAATTAATGTATTAAAAATTGTTATATATTTAGAAAAAATTATTTTTATATACAAAAAAATTGCTAGTATTTCAGTCCCTGCGCCAATATAATAAACATATACTATAAAATTCACATTTGCGATATTTTACATTTTCATTGTGGCCTAATATAAAGATCTGACATTTTTAATTGTGTGAAACTTATATATGTTAGAAAAGATTATCGTCTTTTCATTTCTCTCATTCATTCGAGATCAAATGAGAGATTGATTGGCTCGATTTTGCCACGTTGCAATTGGACTGTTAATCTGCAAAGTGCAATTGTATTATAATCGACCCAAAATAGCTACGAGTACGTCTCGTCCTGTTGCGGTAAACCGTAATCCATTGGGGACAAGGTGCTCGAAGACGTTTCCCGTTTGCGTCTCTCATTCTCCGTGATTGTTTCGCTGTGCTGCAAGCACAAAGTGCATTGCAAAGCGTTGTCCCCAAAATGCCACGCCGTTCGCCGCGCGTTCATACTGCAATAATACTTTTGGCTCTGTTCCCTCTGTGAACTGCGCGAATTGTCATTCGCAATGAGTTATCCTGGCGATATTTTTGCCGCCCCTTTTTGCTTGTTTGTACAGAGAGACAAGAGGCCGCTTCATGGAAGATGAGATTGAGATTGGAAATTTTATCGTGCTTTCCGCTAAGCAGGTCTCATCGGACTAATTATGAGGCGGTACGCGCGTAATAGTTCAGCGGTCAGTTACATATTGAGACTGTACCATATAATAATAACCCATACTCCAGAAAATTCTGTCATTTACGTAAATTACGTAATCCCGAATAAATTAACTTTATCTAAATTTAATGTCGAAGTGTTAGATATTAATTTTACTATTCAACCGACTTACGTTGATGAATGATCTCTATTATGAAATGATTTTCTAAACATTACTTACTATCAACCAGTATAAATTGATTAGCAAAGAAATTGTAACTGGGACTTAAAAATGCGAAATCATTCGTTTTCGTTATCTTTCGTTGAAGATCTCAAATTTCGAACCTCAACAAGCCTGATTGCAATTTCTCTCTCGCTAAACGATCGAGAATGATGAATTCGTTGAAAATTCAATAGATCCGTTCATTTGATAAGCAGCGTGCTAATTTCGCCTCTGTGGAAATTAAACGAGATTCTCGGATGATGAGGGCGAGCGTGATTTCAAACGAATCTCTACAAATGAAACGCCACACTTTCCACTTCGCCGTACGTTGTTCCAGCCTTGTTACGCATCTCTTCGTTCCTCGTGTCGGTAGCGACTTCACGTCGAGCCCGGCACGCTTGGAGGGGGTGAGTTAGTCGGCAGTTATCGTTTGGCAAGGGCGCCAACCGCATCACCACTTTGACACGATGGCTACGTGCAGGCCTAATGGCTAGGCAAGTATGATAGCGGCGAGTCGGCGTTAGGTGAGGGTTGAAACACGACCGCGGAAACGGAGAAGATCCTTCCAGGAGCGCGAGAGGGCGAGGGTTTCCCACGCAATCTCGTGTTTCAGAAATCGCGAGTAATCCTCGTTGTCCTCTTTTGCATATCGCGACTTGTACTACGCGATTGTACGAATGGCGCAGACCCTATTCCCCGAGAAAGATACGCTTGTAAACTGTCGCTTGTAACGCGCTTAAGTACGTCTAATAGCGCGGGAAATTGTCGTACGCCGAGACGGTTATTCGCCACAGTTGACGATGCCTCTCGCCGTTCTCGGCACGTGAAAGTTTTCAGTAAAAGTTTTCGAATAAACGCGTTTAAAATTGTCAGATATCAGCGTAAAGGTAGAGAGTGTCTCTTTGAGAATGCCTGTAATAGAGAAAAATGGACATACTTTACTGCAATGGAAATACGCGTCCTTTACAAGTCAACGTATAGAGCGGATTCGTGACTAGTAAGTGTAAATATCGAGATTCTTATTCTCAAGTGAAAATTAAAATCCTTGTAGAAAAATATAACGAGCAAAGCCAGTTGCTTATTGTAACCTTATGAATTTTCAATCTCTGCGCGTCTTAGTGTACGAGTAATACTCAGAATTAAAATTCCATTAGAATAAAGTCTATTTTGAAATTAAATAAAGAATAAAGTTTCCTTATTTGCATTCCTTGAAATTCAATTCGCAGGGAGATCTTGATTTTTCAAACAGCTTGTTACAAAAGCTATTCACGTCCCGACACGTCGCCTACCGGCGGCTTATTCAAAGACGAATCTCCGCTCTTTCAGCCGTCACTATTTCGTATTTCTATTCAGAAAGCATTAATGACGGTTAATTTATTCGCGGCGGTTGGTTTTACGACGAACCGTAAGAGTAATACTATACTATAGCCTGCACGCGAAGTAACCAGATCCACTTTCGGCAAAGCGGTTTCCGTCGCATTCGAGATGGTCTTAATGCGGATATAACGCGGGTAAACGACGCGGAGGTATTCGTCGTTATAGCGAACGGTACGGACCCAAGCAAACCGCAACCTCATAACTTCATTTGCCTCCGTAATACCGTGGCCACCGTTGTAACTCGTGCAAGCCGTGATGGCCGAATATATTCGCGCCCGCACGTATCTTAAGCTGGTTTAGAGAGGTAGCTAAGCTATTCGCGCTTTGTTCCCGCTGATGGTTTATTGATATTACGTGTATGCAGGCGATTATGCAGAGGAGGGATTAAGAAACGGAGGATTCATCTGGGTAACGTGTTAATCGGACACTCGTGAAATTAGTTCTTGTTAACACCGGGTCGACTGGAAGTAAGACTAAAGGCAAGAGTTTGCGAGTTGCTCGCTGCGATCTCGTAAAATATGCCGTCTAATCTAATGCAAGCAAGCGACGTAGCAGCAGCGACAGTATTCGGGCGCGTTTGTTGGTAAGCCCTATGTATTAATCCTGAAAATTCTTCGTGACGCAAGGAGGTGGCGATCCATCTTCTAGGAGTTAAATTTCGATAACGCGAAAAGATTTCAGATTACTTTATCCGAATTCCGAGCATCTGCTGCGGAATTAGGACACGTTCGGGTTCGGAGCTAAAGCGTGATTTATTTCTCGGTCCAAGATTCTTCTTGAAAGTGTCGTTCTATCAGCGTTACGTTGCAACGACAGCGCGTTTAAAGGGGCACATATTTTGCAGAATACCTACGACTGCTACGAGAAGCTGTCTGTCTTTCTCAAACGGGAAGATATCGCCGAGCCGATCCCTCCGAATTGATACGTGTCTTCTTCAAATTCGCTAGCGACATCTTTACAAGACCGCTCTCCTTTTTGTCCGTGAAAAAAGCACGCAAGTTAGCTTGATAAACTCACTTTAATAAATTGAGCGATTTATCTCATTCGTGAAATGACATTCTCTTCTATAATGAAAGAATTCGCATTTATTTCAACATTTCGATGAGCAGTGGCGTATAGTTGCTTTATAGTTGTAGTTGCCTTCCAGTTGGACTGAATATGCGATAAGATAAAAATAGATAAGATAACAAAAAAAAAAAGCATAAAAATGATTTTCAGTAAAGCACTTCATTGACAATTATTTCAAGCATTCACAAAGTAATCCCTCAATTAAATTCTGAACTAATTAGGTCTGAATAGAATTTAACCGCAAAAACAGACATTAAACGTCTTCCTTACAATTAATTTGTGTAGTATAACACGTTTCAAGTATAGGTATTATTTTCATTTTTAAATTCAATATATGTAGTTGTGTTTTATATAAAATTTAATTGTTTTTTCGGCAATAAAAATGTAACATTGATGACAAAAATTCATTTCGTTGACGAATGTGATTCAATTGATCGGAAAATGAAAATGTTTTATAATAGATATTTTATGTGAAGCGGGACAATTAAATCTATGTTTTTTTTTTTTAAGGAAAGAAAGAGAGACATACCGCAGAGATGAAATATGCACCAAGTTAAGAATAAAGTAATGCAATAGCTAGCTGCCGCGCAATCAAACTGTTTGCAGAACGTAGCGCTACTCTCGCGCTATGAAGCCGAAGGTACACTTTCCGTGTGTCGGAAAATTTATACTCAAACTTGGGTTTCGTTCCTACTCTATCTGTTCCCGTGCTGCTCTGTTCGTTTACAGTTTCCAGTCGGACACTAAATCTATCCGCACAGTTAAATTCCGCTGGGCGCACGAAGAGACCGGTATGTTATAAATTCGGTGCAATTTCACGATGTTCTTTGAAGAAATAATATAATCCTTGCATTATCGCGCGAATAAAATGCTACTGGTAAATAGCACAAAAATTAGGATAGTCGCTTTTGATATTCTATTTGTAAAAGCAATTTAACGAAATTCTAAGCATATAAAGCGACCAAACCTAACAATTCAAAGAAACAATTACTGCAGTCATGTGCATTTGAAAATTGGACCAGATAAGAGAAGAACCAAATTAACCGAGTTCGCTGCCAAAAATGTACTTACTTATTTCTACTTCGGATTGTTTGAAGTTGTGTGAGAGAAAAAGGCTGTACGTCAATCACGTTAATCATCAGACGTGCAATGTAATAATACGTGAATGCACGCGAACGAGGTGTCATCGGTTTTTGCCGTTTTCCGAAATAGATTTTTGATAAAAACGTATTAAAACCCCAGGGTTGCCAGTCAGCTATCGCGCGAATATACTCCGATTGCTGCGGCATTCCGTTTCCATTGCATGCGCTACGGCCTACGCTGCTCCATGAAAAATCCTTTGAAACAATCGACGCGTAAAAAATCTGTGGGCGCTTTTTCCAATGGCTCGTGAAAAGTGACCGTACGATCGTTTAAACGGATTAAAAAAATATCGAAAGAACTGAAAAAATCTCTTAATGAAGATTTATCCCGAAAAAGCATTATTATTTAATGCTGCTATATTGGGAGGGGGAGGGGGGAAGGGAGGAGGGAGAGAATGAGTGAACAAAATCCGATTTGGGGTATGTACGGAGTATGTATTAAAAATAATCCGATAACACGGATAATGACGGATCACAAACATAAGCGCGACGATACCCGAATCAATCGGCAATTATAATCTCGCGCGCGTGGGACGATCATTATAAATGTAACTCGGTCGTTTCGTCACCAATGCCGTAATATTCCTAAACATATTTGCCACGCACACGCCGGTGGCGTCGATTACGTTATGATCGTTAGAAGGATCGACGAGGAGGGGAAAAGAGGCGCGGGGATATCCGGGATTTCCATTAATTCGACATCGGCCTCGTTAATTACGCCGTAATAAGCGGCGACGGTGAAACGAAATGTAGACAATCAATTTATTCTAACTGCTCCGTCGTTTGCTGTGTCCGAAGGATCGTTACCGTTAATGCATCGCACGGATAATAGGCGGCTCGTTTCGCTGGATACCGGTGCACGTGCAAACGGTGCACCTGCACCGTTTATCTCGTATTATTGGAAAATCATTGATTAAGTAGACACCGCGATATTGTGTTACTCTTTAATTCGCGCCAAGAAAATTTATTATTGTTGGACGGTGAAAAGGAGGGAAGGAGGTGTGTCGATTCTGCATTCTCAAATTCATAGAGCTCGAGCCACGTTAACGGAGAAGCGTGTCGAAATATTTTATACGCGCGCTGACGAACTTCGCCTCGTCTTTTCCCCAGATGGAAGGGAAGCGTGACGTTTCGCGTTTATTTGTGAGTATTCTCACTCGAGATGATTTAAAAATCTACGACGAGCATAAACGTGTCTGAATTCAAGTCCGAAGTATTTACGTACAATATATATATATATATATCACGTGGCTATATCCTTACGCACGCTCTAAAACGCAGGACACAATTATTCAACCCTTCTTCGAGCCCCGCGGCTCAAAAAATGCCTCGCGGATGTTAAAATTTAAATCCTGTAATCCGCTATCCAATGCCGCTCGCGTTGACGACCTGTGCATTAGGTAGTTACGCGGCAGTGCCTGTCGCATTGCGAGCTGCAACAAGCGCTTGCAATTTATGCAATTGTGTGCTCTATCCTCGGTTTCCGCCATTGAACGCAAGCACTTTAAATTTCGAACGGCTCAACTCCGGGACGGGACGGGGAAAAAAAGAAAGAAAAAAAAAAAAATGGATAAGACAGTTTAGCGTAAAAAATTAAATAAATTTGGCCGCAATCGTTCCGCAGAGCTTTTATGATTCTAATTACCATATTGACATTACGCGCGATCACGTAGTATCGGAAAGAAATAGCGCGCCTGCATTGGCTGTTACGATACGTTATATCATTGGGAGGAACGATACATTACGTTTAGACCAGACGAGATTAATGCCTGCCACCACAATAGAATGTAAAATTTACTATTCACGCCGAAGTATCGTCGGACTCGACGTAATTTGCATTCGGTCATGCTAGATCCTGCGCGATATCGAGGCCAAAAAATGGAAGTGCCACGACATTAATTTTCATTTTCTCGCAAAAAGCGGGATTGCAGATAACGCACTGTGTGTGTGCTTTCCAATTAAACGGTGGCATATAATAACGCATCGAATAATTCGGAAAAATCTTTTATCCGCATTTAGAGTTGCGTGAGAACGTTTTGAGGAAGAAAACGAGAAAGAAAGAAATAGAAGAAAAAATAGAGAAGCTTGCGTTTTTTTCCCCATTCATGTTTATGATCGCGGATATGTGATCGTTTCGAAAAGAAAATCTTTAATCCTCAAGTAATTATGTTTTCTCCAAGAATGCCAAATACACTGTTAATTTCACTTAAAAATGTGACGAGATGTACTAAAAATTCATCTTCCTACTCGCTCCTTCTCGTTTATCGATATGATGTTTTACGAGAAAGATACGCTCGTCGTATATTTCTCTCTACTGCCGCACATATTTATCGTTGCAAACGTCCTTATCCGGACAGTCTATTTCCCAAATTTGAACGCATTGGTGTCGGCTTTTTCTAGAACGGTCGTACCGCAAAAGAATATTGCAAAATATTGTCGACATATTTTCTTATAACAAAATTGTAGAAATACCAATGTGTATGTATTTAAGCGACAAAAAAGTACAAACTATTTTCTATTTTATGAGAATTACTGGCAAAAAAGTTGTGCCGTGTTTTAATAAAAACTCTATATATCCATACACACATGTGTAAATACATTTGATAATAAAAAGAGTATGAAAAAGGTTGAAAGTTTTGAAAATTTTTTGTAGAACTTGTTACATGTAAATTCTTTTATATTTCATGCTAGCTATTTATTAAATTCTAAATCAGTGCCCAACATTATAAGCTACATATAGCAATGATATATTGTAACATTCACAGACTCATTAATATGCAATCTGTATTACATAAATAAAATCAATGTTTACATTATTACATATATTATTTGTCGTCTATATATTGTATATGTATATAAATTTATGAATTATGTTTCTCCCAAAGGCAAAGAGAATAGAGAGCAATATTTCCATTTTCATCGTTTCTTTTTTCACAATATATATCGCACGTGCAGTCGCGAGCGATTGCGAAATCGTCGAAAGCCGCGGAAAGATTAAACGTAAAACACTCTACGCAAAGTTCGACGGGATCCCTCCCGCGCTCCTCAATTAATTACCGAGCAGGGAATCGAAAATGCAGAAAGCCAGATCGTTTGCTCGGCTTCATCCGTCAAACGTTCCGAAAAGTTTTATTATCAAGACCGTAGTTAATGCAGTTTAAACCTCGCTCGCTCCATCGGGGTGCCGCGGAAGTTTCACCATCAAGCTAACTATTACAAGCTAGAAAACGAGATTCTCCGAGGAGCCGCTCGTGGTGGATAGGAGAATGCGGAGCAGGGATAAAGCACAGTCGTTGTTGATTCCTTTTTACTTAGGAAAGGGACTTTTATTACACTCGCGACGACTCGGATCGCGAACAATTATATTAAAGTCCTCGTTTACGGACGTACAATTTGTGCGGCGCTCCGACAAAACGATTATTTTCTGTTCATGCTTAAGTCAAGGAAGCCAGATATGTCCGCGGTTCTTATCTACAATATAATGATATTTGTGTCGCCGATGCGCTCCTAAATCAATATCGCATTACCATGCAAATGTTATATACTGAATGGTAATACCGCGGTACGTCAATCAAATTACTTGTGGATCGCGTTACGCGAGCCAATCGACCGGAAACTGCATAGCATCGAAATTATCGCGTCGTCGCCCACGGATTTATCAAAATTTGTTGCACCAGCTGCGCTTTATTAATTTCGTTTTCGATGCTGAAGCGTGCCGGCTTGCGAGTGCGGAATTACGCTTCCTTGTTCATTTTTTTTATTTTTTGCGCTTGTGAATTTGCTGGTTATTTCTATTAAAATCATGATAAAAATGAAAATCAAACAGGCGAAAAACTGAAATCGGATATATAATACGTAGATAATCTAGTGTCGCCTACGTAAATTTTTTTTCAATAATTTCGTTGTAGTAGTAATTACATTAATAACAATGTTATATTTGCTTTTAGAGGCAAAATTATTTGTTCATCTCGACAGAAGGATCTGCAGCTACAAGAAGAAACTAATAACAGGATAGATAATATTGATTCTATATTATTTGAGATTTTAATAATATCAATTATTATATAATATATGCATACGTTAAAAGATAAAATATACGTATATTTAAAAAACAGAGAAAATATCGACTGCGATTAAAAATCTTGCTCCATTTTTGCGCCGGCTAATTTAAGCAATTACAAAGATTTTCTACCACATCCGCACGGCGTCAGTTAAAAGGAAGTAACCAAATATTAAAATTTGCCTAAAAAATTCAATCGAGATGTCTAAGTAATCGAACACGAGGCGGAGGAATATGCAAAGGTTGCCCGAACACGTCAACTGTCAGGAGTAACGTGTCAAGTCAACTCAACTTAATCATTAAGTAAATAAGCTTAGCGTTTAGCGCGCGAACTTAGCGGCAACTTTACTCAATAAATTAAAGTCCGCGTTCCAGATACGAGGCGTGAAGTTTCCACGCAGTACTCGTTTCCCTCTCGAACGAGTAGTTACCTCGTCAAAGACCGTAAGCAGATTTATGATTGGGCGAAGATCGCTCGTAAATAACGTAAGTACCTGCGATGTGGCGCGCGCTACGAACAATCCGTCTGGTCGTCATTTAGCGGGCTGTGCATCGCTGTCGAAACACACGAAAATTCCAACCCCCCTGTATATCCGGCGCGGCTAAACGTTATTAATGTTACATTCGTCTCATCGTCGTCGGGGGGGGGAGGGGGGAGGGGAGGCGAAAAAAGTTAGAATAACGCGAGAGATCGCGAGAGGTGCAATCGAATATGCGATAATGCCCCATACCTCTCCTTGGTCCACTCAAGTTTTCCTTCCGCCGCCCGCGCCGTCATCGTCGTCGTCCTCGTTGTGCGCACACGCGTCCTCGAGCGATTTATCGCACGCGTGTTTACCTCCGAAGCGCTCCGTATCCTCACTGACACGCACACGCACACGCACACACACACACACACACGCACGCTATGCAGAAGCGTGAACGCGTGTCTATGCACGCCCGTGTCGCCACTGCGCTCTCACGTGTGGACACACGGCGCACGCACATCCACCCCCCCCCTCCCCCCTCCTCCCAAGCGTGCACGCTTCTACATAGATTTTCGAGTGGTGGCACGTACGTATGTATGTGTACACACATATACACGGGGCAGCGCTGAGATACGGCGAGGGTGGATTTCCTGCGGGCATGCGTACAACTCGCGGGATGACGGCAGTAGGGTGGAAATCGCGGAGGTTCGAGGATACGAACGAGGGTGACACCCTGCAGTCTGACGCGGGACTTCGACCCCCGCGCTTCGACGGGGATCAAGTGGCGAACCGATCTTCTCTCGATTCATCCCTCTCTCTCTCCCTCGGAGAGACCCGCAGCCGCTCGCAGATTCGCGAGCAGAAGATTCGCGGTGCGCGAGTTCGCGTCGCGATACGGAGACGCAGGAGGAGAGTCATCGTGGCAGAGATGCAGATAATCTTAGTTATTTCTTTCGATCATCTTTTTTTTTTTTTCGCTCGGGATAATTACGACCGGATCGTTTATCAATTTAGGACGGCCCGATAAGGAACATTTCGAAGAAGAGGATGACGGACTTTAGTGTCCGAATCGCTCGGGGACTTCTATTTTCGCGAATTAGCTAGAAAACTGAAAAAACGCGTAACGCGAAAGTTTCTCGCGCGTTTTGGGAAAGAATAGTATCGTGTCTACGTATCGACTTCGGCAGTTGAAATTCGCGGTTCCATTTCCCTTTCCTCGTTTTGCACGATCCTTTTCGAGTTGCCGGATTCGCGAGAGAGATGCTTAAAGAAAGAAAATGAAAATAAGGCAACGCGATTCGAAAAGTCAACGTATTTCTTTCCATCTTCAATCACGAGGTGCGGGCGCAATTTTATTTGCGGAGGAGCGCATCGGGGCGGAAAGACCCGTCGACCGTATACATCGGGGGAGGGTGTCTGTCAAAATATAAATTGGAGTATACGTTGATTTCGGAGAGTGGTCATGCCTCCGTCGCGAGTGTTTCGTTCGTTAATTAACATGGGAACGGAAGCGGAGAAGGCAGGAGTCCGCCGATACAGGAATGTCGCGGAAGGAGGAGCCGAGAGGGAGGCAGAGTCAGTCATGGTAAGTCGATTACTTCGTGGTCGATGATCAAACGTCGCTTTCATTAGCCACGGTCTCGGTTGCTGCGGTTAAACATTCCCGACACTCTCGTCGACCAACCTTGGAATCAAAGATTCCATTACACGCGGCGGAATTAAACGCTCGTTTACGTGAGTTTGCCTTTTTATCTTTCAGTTATCTCCTAACGCTGTAAACGGATGTAAACATGTCTCGGTATTCCATAACGCGATCCAGTTGCTATTGAAGAAAGGCGAAGCTTAACTTCGTACGTTGTACATTTATCCGACGTTTCAACTGTAGATAAATGCGCGTCGGATAAATGCGCGTTGCTTTTTTATTCATTTATTATTTCCTTTTTCCCATCCTGTGTGTTGCGATAGGGCAAGAGAAAGAGAGCGATATTGAAAAAGTCAAACGAAATCAACTTTCGTCGCGATTGTAAATTAACTTCCCTCGCGTTGCACGAAGGCAAACGAGGGATTTTTCTTCGATATATATACTCGTACATTTTTCCATGTAGAAAACGCGCGTCCGTGTAATAATATTGCGTCAAGAAACGCCGCGAGAATCGTGCGCGTAATCGGTCGTTAAAGTACGAAACACGGAATCTTGGGTGTTTAAAGCGTCGAGAAAGACGGTCGTCGCATTTCGTTCCACGCTATTGATTTAACGTGTAACTTTGCGCACTTTCCAACGGATTTACAACTGAAATCGCTCGATCACTCGTCGCCCCGAATACCTTGGCAAATATAACGGCGGCGACAGTCAAACGCTGCAGGGAGGAATCCGGTCGACTCTCCGACGCCCGCCGTCGGCGACGAGGCGACGAGGCGACTCGTCGTATCGACTTTCACCCTGGAGAAAGAAAGCGCGCCCTTTCTCTATCTGCAACTTCCTCTATCTCTCTGCCGCCGGCACTTTATTCGGGATCAAAGCCTTCTATTGCGAGCGCTCGGGCGGGTGTAACTTTACGTCTCACCGAGCTTTCCCACCAATGCCGCCAAGTCCCAAACGTAATTTCGGTCGTCTTACGGCGCACGGAGCTATATCTCGATTCCGTATTACGTAACGACTCTTAATGCGCCGTAACTTGCGACTAGCGCGTAGGATTCCGCGAGGATTTATAGAAGCTGGAACTTCAGGCTAATTTGTAACATTACGTGCGAGTACGAGTTACGTGCTCTCGCACTTGGTAATCTTGATTCGCCCAGTCGTCCAGATTACTTTCTTTTTTTTTTCACACGCACACAGATAAATTTAAGCAAAATTTGCAATAAAATAATTACTACTGTTTTTAAATATTCAAAGCACCGCAAAGCGATGCAAAACGTATAAATGCAGAAGACACAAAGATATGGGACAGCTCGGATATAACACTTGGGGATATTCGTAACTTTATTCATAGCTCTGCGCGAAACTGTATAAATTCAAAGAAAAATTTATTACGTGTGCGAAAGATAATAAAGGGATATATGTTTTTAATAGTCACGTGAATTCTCCATTTCCTCGCACCGAAATGGTGACTTGGTCAAAAGTATGTATCTGATGTAAATAATAAAAATCAACATATCATGCGTTTCGGCGAAAATGGAAATAAATTGAAATAGTAAATCTACCGTAAATCGAAATATCGTTAATTAAATATTTATAGTCAAATGTAATATGTAATGTAAAGAGATAATTAATAGACCAGCTTTTATACAAAGAAAAAAGTTCGATTGATCTTATAATATGATGTAAATAATATAATGTAGCTTGTTTTAACGCCGAGGCACTACCGTGTCTCCGGATATATGTATAATATTAATAATTTAATACGATATAGATTATAAAAATATATTCGCAGCGTTCGCATAATTGCAACAAAGAAACAGACTTGTTTTACCCTCACTCACGATATGTTACGTAACTTCTAATACAATCCCACGTCTAACTAACCTGGACCACAACTTCGCAGAAAGCGGTAGTTTGGCGAAATTTGTGACTGTTATGAGGTTGTACAAGCCGCTCAGTCAAAAGCTTAATTCAATTCTCGCGGTTCGAAGAACCTGTTCTCCGCGAGATACACCTCCCTGTGCTCTCTCTCATCGATCGTTTCGTGGAGAGAACGTCTTTGTCTTTGTTGTCATCTCGTCCATCTCTCCGAGTAGCGAAACGCTCGCGGAAACGTTTTCTCGCACCATCGAATTTTCGAGGACTACGATTTACGACAGTAATTCCGATCGCTCTGTACGCGCTGCGTAATAACTTCGCGTTATTATTCTTGGCGAATAATATCACAGGCGAACAGTTTCATCTCGAGATTTGTAAAACCGTTGTCAGCCATCTATCCGTACAAACATATTTTACGATTGCAATTATATTTTATCGTATACGAAGTATTCTGCATCTCTCCTTATCCGATTTAGTCTACACTGTCTACAAGTTCTTTCTCTTCTCCTTTATGAACAATGCGAAAGGCATTTTTGAAAAGGATTTATCGATTAAAAACTAATTCAACAAAAGTGAAGTAATTTGTAATATTTCCTTAATAAATAATCTTAAGCTATCCTTTTTCCAGCTAATGCAATTGGAATTTTTTCGAAATAATTTTCTTTAGTTCCAATTTATGTAATTCTCTTCGTTACGAGAAGATGCCTAATTGCGACGCGTTAACGTTTAATAGCCGATTCCACAAAGTTTCTTGCTAAGGATTATCACAACCTTTCGATCTGCCAGGCAAAGTACAATAGCTGGGGATGCGACTTCACGCCTCAACGGGCTTTCAACCCCGGCGAAAGTTGTCAAGCACAATTTCATTTGATGAAAGTCGCCACTAAATGCGTGACGAGAGGTAATTTTTAACGCGAGGAAGCCATTACAAGTGATTTTCTTCCATAACGAAAATTGTCTTCGTCTGACAGAGATAGGTACTATTTCGTTCGAAATTTTATTCGTGTAGAGCAAAAGACGATTTAACAATTTTTTTTTATTATACAAAGTGATTAAATAATTTAAAGAATGTTTTTCAAAATCAAATATGAATTATAAAATGCACAGTTGAATTTTAAATGTTATACTGAATACTCAGGTTTTTTCTTTTATCGCATAGTTTTGTGTGTGTGTGTGTGTGTGTGTGTGTGTGTGTGTGCGTGTGCGCGCAGTATTATTAATAAAAGCGGATAAAACGTATGAAGACGAGTCTTCATGAAAAAATATATTACCATACAACAATAGTACATCCACATGTATGAGTTTATTTAATTTTTCCCCTTTTGCTGTTAATACAATGAAATGTTACAATGCTTGAAAAATAACTATGTTCCTTTAGCATAATGTTATCATAATAAACTAGTGTTATCATAATAAATTGATATTCCGCCAATACGAAGACTTCAAGAAGAAGAAGAATAATATAATTTCTACATGAATTATATAAGTCTGACAAAGATACTGTTTAATCGAGTCATCATGATAATTTTGCAAGAAATATGGCACTTTAGCATCGTGTATTCAAAGTACAATGAAAAAGTATTCAAGTAATATCGTATAAAGGTGAAGTTAGAACGTTAAATACATCGTCCACGAGCAGTTGCTATCTACTTCGTTTCAGTCACACAAATTTAGTTAGTTCACCGCAAAATGGTTAAATTCCTCGTTTAAAAGTCTCTCTCGTGTACATTTCCATGGCTGTTAGGCAAAGGGTTGTTATCATACTCTCTCGATCTACCCTGCAAAACTAGCTACGGATGTAACTCCGCGCTTCATCGAACTTCCTCCAAAGGGCACAAATCCCCGACGTAATTTCAGCCAGAAACGACCACGTCTTAATACGTATTATATAGTGACTTTTAACGCTAGTGAAATATACAACCGCGACAGAAAGTTTTAGTTAATACGTAGAATGGCATCGGTACAGGAAACTATGATCTGTATAACCAAAAAGTTAAATTAAACTACCTCATAGTACGTTACACGAAGACTCGACTTTCGACTTTTAGACTTAATAATTAAAAAAGCTCGATTCATAATATATTCTAATTGAATAAACGTAATTTAGGTCACTTATTATGAGTAGCGCTTAATTATAAATTATCTGATATTGTATCTAATGAAAATGTGCCTGACACTTGTACAAAGTACGATTACTAATCAATTATACCGAAAATAAAGAAAAAAAGTTGCGTCTAATAGATTACAACTAGCAAAGTTATCGTTGTAACCGATTATGATTAATCATTTTGTCATTTAATAAAAATAAAAAAGAAAATATGTGCATCTTTAATTTCTTGTTTTCTTCCAGTCCTTGTTTCCGTGAATAAAATTAAAATTCGTTGAATAAAAGTAAATTAAAATTTAATTATAAATTAGCGTATTTCGTGTGTGGAGGAGCATACAGATTACGTGAAAGAAGTAAAATAGAGTATTTACATTTTTCTTTGCTGGTTACAACGACGTAGGTATATCAAAATTGACATTTGAGGATGGAATTGCTGTATCGGATCTCAGCCACCGGAGCAGAATAGTTGAAAAATAAACGCCGCCATGTTTTGCTACTTTGTTTTCCTATGATTTTCGAACACGAATTTTTCTCGAATTTTTTCCGCAAGTTGGGAAAAAAGTTGTGTCAGATTTGAAAAATTTCGTATACATTTTGTAGCAATAAAATAAAAGGATAAAAACGATAAGCTCGAAATTACACAATTATTTAGAACATTATTATACAGTTGGAAGATACGTAAATACAGACAAATATGTAAATGACGAATGAATAGATTTAACATGATCGAAGTAAGTATACTCAATCATTTGAAACATTGAATTTAACCTGTACAAATATTCACGAATTTCTAATGTTCTCCGTTATAATATCCGAGTCGATATTTTAATCTTTGTATTCATATAATTTCTTTTTATCGTATGTTTGTTTTTAAAAACTCCCTGCGTAGGTTTTATTCGATGTATTCGATGTACGGTGTAAGATGTATTTGCACGTAAGTAAGGACGTAGAGACTTCATGCAACTTCGTACTTCAACAAAGTCATAGTTTGACGTATAGGAAACAGTGGAAACATGATAGATGAGACAAGAATCGAAAGTTCTGAATGTTTCGCTACACCGGGTACAACATTTCCAAAGTGCTTTTAAATCTTAAATCTCTGAAATACTTAAGTACTCGAGGTATCATACGAATTTTATCTAATATGCACTTAATGATATTTTATGATACGAACATCGACGGCATTCAATGTAAAGTATTAAGTGCTTTATCTACTTTAAAAATGCATAACGGAAATATGGATCAAGAATTTAAAATTATTCCTTGGAAATTGGACGTAATGCGACTGACTTTACAAAGCTATTATTCAGGAATAAGAACTCCAAGTATAAACTTCGTCCACACAATGCTTCTTAAGAAGCGTCACGAAAATTTATTCCTCAAAATTCACAGCCGGTAGTCTATACGACGACTGAACCCAATAATTTAACATAGATCGTTGGCCCACTTTTTACCTTCATTCGAGACTTGGTGTGCGTGGCGGATCAACGGTTGTGATAAGAGCGAAGTTTCGTGACTTCTTGTTTGTGTGTAATTTATGTATTCGTATATGTTCACACTTTTACCCGGGAAAGTTTTAGCGAAGTATGAAGGGCAGCTCTGCTAAAGTCCGAAATGTAGTTAATTGAAAGAAGATGAAGGATCCCGCGAAATTTCGTCTTCATACAGTTATAACCGAACGTTCCGCGAGTTCCCAAATTAAAAGTTATTAATTTGAAACGTAATCAATCTTTACTTCGTTACAAGTCGATTATTCCTTTGTCGAGCGCTGTGCTCGCAAGAACTTCACATTTCGAATATTACATCGATTTCACCAGGATTCAGAATTTCCATAAGAAAATATTTTGATCAGTCTCAAATTAGCAATGTAAACTAGGACGTTTTGCGATTCTATGTCGTAGAGGCATATCTCTTGTAATCGCAGCTTTAAGAGAAATTGCGTGTCCTTTTGGAAAAAGAAGAGCCATATCTTTTCTAAATCTTCGCACAATGCGGAGTGAGGAGGGTTAAAAAGATGCAGTTCTCTCGCGTTATCATATTTCTCTTTGTAGATATTATTTGTTGCACAGACCGCGTGTATACGACGCGGTCTCATAAAATACGTGTGACACGCTAAAATAACGACTGCACTCTTGCAGGTCATTGTGTGAGCGCTCATGTACGACCGGCTGACGCGAATACTTTTTGTCCACGAATGTTTTATGTGTAGTGCTCATTGCATACTCCCTATCAGGCAACGGATTCATACGAGTCGTTAAATTGCAACCCGCGTTTATAAAAAGCAAGAGAACTCGTACGATCGTATTATACTGAACATCCTTATTTCCGTCCTTACTTCCGAAAACTTTATAGGCGAGACGTGTAAATCCTCGGGAAATTTTCTTCCGTAAAAATATAAAAAATCTTCTAAGTCATATTAAAAAGAAAAACAATATTTAAAAAAATTTGGTATTTTATAGATGTCCGTTAAAAGAAATATGTTTTTAAACATAAAAATTTTCCTCTTTTCTAATCTATCTCTATCCTTACCTACTGAATTTAATGAATATTCAAGTATTCTAAACGTTAATTTCTTTGATTTTAAAATAATATTATTTACATACATTTCATATGTTTCATTGACAAGTAACGTCAAAGTTCTTTCGTGTATAATTCTTGTAACGAAAGAAGATTAATAAAATATTTCGAATCTTTATTCTACAAAAAATATTATTTATTGTTTATTTTCGACATTTTTCATTTAGCAAGTGCGGTAAGATGCAGAAAAAGATTGATTTATCCGAGTTAAGAATGAGACAATTGCGGCGAATTCATCGTGGCTAACACTTGCATGGAGATGGACGAACGAGGGATGCTCGAATCGCACTTGACCCAGGAAATCTGATTTTCGCAAATTCGCTCCGTAGTATCTAACAGACGGAGATACCCGACATGGAAGAACCCACGAAATTCGATTTTCGGGATTTGTGTACAGGTCATCCGAGCTAAAAGCGTGAGCTGCCGAGTTAGCGAATAAGCGCTCAAAAGGAAAGGCAATTGGGAGAGATATCTCTGAATCCTACCTATCATCTCTAGACAAGAACAAATATGTATTTGCTGAAACCGTGATGCTATAAGTCCTTTCAAACAGAGAGCCAATAAGTTAAAGCACGCGATAAACTGTTGGATTACGCACGAATATCTTTCTTGTTAACAGCACGAAACGGCAGTAAGCTTACTTATTAGCATTACTTTGGCATTACGTGTATCATTTGCATTTAAATAATTATATTTAAATACAACATTTACGTGATAACAAATTTATAAAACAATTGTTTTTATAAAATGGACTGTATAGGTAATAAAATATTATAAAATAATTATATATATATAAGTAATGTTAACAAATTATAAAATTATTGTGGATATTCAAATAATTATATTGGTAAATGGAAATTTGACGTATTATGCCTGATTGGTTTGTATGCCAAGTCAAAGTTATCGTTTAATTTAAAATGAATATTATATCATATACCTTGCCGAAAGTTCAGAGCTCACTTTAAACTGTAATTTTCAGACTGACATTGTAGCGTAAACTATACGTGACATATGTTGTAGCCACGGTTAATATCTGAAATTAAATACGAATTTGCTAGGAGTTTAATTATGCGAACTACTAAATACACTCTACGTCGACCCGTCGTGCTCGTGAACACGTCACTAAATCGTCGGTCATACGAAGCATATTAATTTACGTGGGGATCGACCGCATGATTCTGATCCAACAATTACGTAGATTCATCTCGTCATTCGTACCGCGACGGCTCGCATCGTCGACTCACGGAAATCGTTAACCACTCCAAACTACAAGTATATGCAAAATTCACCATTGCGTCCTCTTAACATTTTCTCTCTCCGTTCATTTTCCCTCTTTTCCACGGAAATTCTTGCCGAGACTCTCGAGAATGCTCGACTCTACCACTGAAAAATAGGCCAATTAAGGCAGAATGGGAATAGAAAGGATTGTATACCATTAGCGCATAATATCCTTCAGAATTTACCGCGTTAATGAAGCACAGTTTTATTCGTAGTTTATATGTTCGATTACGTTTATTGTAGTCAACTTGCTTTGAGAGAGAGAGAGGGGGGGGAGAGGGGGGAGAGAGAGAGAGAGAGAGAGAGAGAGAGAGAGAGAGAGAGAGAGAGGAGAGCGAGACAGAGCTTTTTAAACGAATAATGATAATTAGTAAGCAGTGATATAAATTAAAGCTGACGTAGAAATTAAAGTTAAAATTAATGCGGCTGGTGTAGCACTCCTTTAGTGCAAAATTTTCAAGAGAAATTCCCATTTAAAAAGCACACAAAGATATCAGGAAATATCATACCGTAACGATTACGAAGCGGAGGCGTAAATAAAAAGCAAATATGGCGATGTCGCTAGCAAAATCCAATCGACGGAGGTCCCTTGTCGATTCCAATAATTCGATTTATTACTTCACATATTCTTGTAATACACACACACACACACACATACACACACACACACACACACATTATATCGTTCCACGATATAATTGCCAAAATTCATGTTACATGTCTTAACATGCAACCGCTGCACAAATTTTATCATTTGCATTATATTGGTGATGTTAATTCTATAAGATAATTTAAAAATATTGCAGATTGTCAAAAGAGACGTATTCGTTGACCTTTAAATAACGTGAAATAAAGAATTTAGCGTAACAAAAAATACATGTATAATAAGAATTATTAACATAAAAGATTTTCATAAAACTAAAATAAAAAGATTTTCGCAGGCTCACTCATATAATTATTTCCTTGTGATATCTCACATCTATGGTGTCACAGTTTGTTCGATATTGATCAGGTATAATCAGATATCTGATCTTCATATAATGTAAAATTATTAAAATTCCATTAATGTGTCAGATAAAATGAGAAATCACATCTACATCGTTATTCATTAATTAACATTTTAATGCAATCAGAACCTTTATACGTGACTACACATTCGTTATAAACTAATATTAGCTTCTCTCGAGAAGGATTAAATAACGACAGCCTTCATACATAATAAAGGATGTACTTATACATATATATATATATATATATATATATTTTTTTTTTA
>NW_017304758.1:5125075-5127186 GCF_001594115.1 Trachymyrmex septentrionalis
TGTGTATATGTATACATATATAAAATTATTGTACTACTTCCAACATAATAAAATTTTTAATAATTATATAACTCCTCTTAGTAGTTTAAATTATCTTTTACTTTTATTTTTTTTAACTATTTATTACGTATCATTCGTAAAAATGTGTATGGGTGTGTGTGTGTGTGTGTACTACTTTAATTTGGTATTAAAACAATTGTTACAAGCTATTTTCGATTTGTCCCAATATGTGCGAAATTGTGTACGTATGTATCAAGCTGTATCGAACGATTATTGTTTTTATTCGGGAAGACTATCGAAAGCAAGAAGTAGTTTAGAAGTAGCGCGAGCTCACGCAATCGATCACGACGGTCTCAGCACTTTGGAGAATTAAATTCCGTCACACAGAAACGGAGACGTACATAAGCGTCTCGTACGAATACTAAACTTTTCCTTCCTATCCTCTGAGGCGAAAAGAAACTCGTCCTTGGTATCGACATCTTTCAACGATAAATCACCGCGGATACAAAGAACACTTAATGCGCCCTAGCATTTCAAACGCAATTTCATTCTCATTAATAATTGGTGGTTATTTATAATTCTCTTAAAATGACCGAATAAAAACTATGTAGTAAAATACTGATAATTTTGAATGCAAAAAATAAAGCTTTTTTATGTTACAAAATTTGTTTAATTAAACCAAATTTATCTTCTACAATTTTTCGTATATTAAACTTTAAATTAAAATTGTTGAAATTAAATCTAAAACTGATTGAAAATTTTGAAAATTATTTAAAAATTGAAATTAACAATAAACTATTTTTTTGAAATTAAGTAAGTGTATACTCAAAAGTTTTTTCAATAAATTTTTTAATTATCTTGAGACCTATTGAGAAAGCTGTAATCGAAAGAAAATTATGCGGTCATTAGACATACCTATATCTCAAATAATTGGCAGATAAACGATAAAAATAAAAATTTGGTTCATGGAATTTTTATACGTGATTTATTACATTTTTCTATTATTAACGATCTATCGCTGACAGCGCAATTTGATAAATGAAAGTGCTCACTTTAGGGTGCTAATTACCGACACAATTACTCGGTAGATACCGTTAATCAGATCACATCGCAAAAGGCGAGACGAAAATATGATTTTTTTTTGCGAACGATAATGAATGTACATTAGTTACGTAATTTGATACATTTTCCGCTAACAATTATTCAATCAAATTCTGTTAAAATTGAAATATTTTTACGAAATATACGATATAATAGACATAAACGTGAATTTATTTCATAAAAAGTTGAACTTAATTATAAATGTGATGTTATCTCTTTTTTTAGATTAAAAAAAATATTAAAAAATTGGCTTTAATTAAATCAAAATGCATATATTTAAAGATGTATTATATGTATTTTAACAATATATAAGTTGATACAATGTAACAGTCAATGTGTGTCACAGTAGAAATTTACTTCTAATTTTCCTTTTGCTAAAAAAGTTTGTAATATAAAAGAACTAAAAAGAACTTTTCGGACTTGATTCTATATAATCACGTGTGTTATTTTTAATTGTATACATCTCTTTAAAATAATCCTGTAATATATACATATAAAATCGAGAAAAAAATGTTCGTTTATTAAACGAGCATCATGGAATTTTGTCGTGATTTGAGTTCCTGGTCAATGGAAATCCTGTATTTTGTATGCTTTTTCGCGAATCTCCCTTTTGATACGACATTTCGTATGGTCGTATATGGTTACGGCTTTTTTTTTCTGGAATACCTGCAGATATAGTCATATAGACATGTAGGCGAATAGCAATTTCCTGTAGCGATATGACGTAACACAGCAAACCACTTTCGAGCACTCATATTCAGAACGCAAAAAAAGCCTCTTTCTGCCTTTCGTATGCACCTAATTTCGCGGACCACGATTCTGATCTGGTTCGTTGTAACCCAGTAATTACATAAAGAGTGGCAAAGAATTTTCCTCGGGGCGTTCTCACGCCCGTTACACCGTTGTAGAAAAAACTGTACGTGCAGGATTTAACAATTATCGTTGTAATATCGCAGTCGTAAAATACGTACGTGCACTAGTTTGCAAAACTGGGTCGTGAAAGAGGCGTG
>NW_017304758.1:5127286-5130159 GCF_001594115.1 Trachymyrmex septentrionalis
ATCGGGAAAAAATATTCGTTTATTAAACGAGCATCATAGAATTTTGTCGTGATTTGAGTTCCTGGTCAATGGAAATCCTGTATTTTGTATGCTTTTTCGCGAATCTCCCTTTTGATACGACATTTCGTATGGTCGTATATGGTTACGGCTTTTTTTTTCTGGAATACCTGCAGATATAGTCATATAGACATGTAGGCGAATAGCAATTTCCTGTAGCGATATGACGTAACACAGCAACCACTTTCGAGCACTCATATTCAGAACGCAAAAAAAGCCTCTTTCTGCCTTTCGTATGCACCTAATTTCGCGGACCACGATTCTGATCTGGTTCGTTGTAACCCAGTAATTACATAAAGAGTGGCAAAGAATTTTCCTCGGGGCGTTCTCACGCCCGTTACACCGTTGTAGAAAAAACTGTACGTGGAGGATTTAACAATTATCGTTGTAATATCGCAGTCGTAAAATACGTACGTGCACTAGTTTGCAAAACTGGGTCGTGAAAGAGGCGTGTGAGACGTGAAATCAATGTCGATACAGGATTCTTCCTGCAAGCGTTTGCTTTTGAAAAGCACAAGCCTCTCGATTACAGTACAGATAAAACCTGACGTTTCTTATGCGCTTCCTTATATACATGATTTATCGAATCCTCGTAAATTTCCTGCATTTTCCTAACGCCATCTTTTCGCTATGCGCGATTATGCATATAGCTTTTTCTTCGACGGATTATCGTCCAACTATAGTATGCGCGGTCACGTATCCGACGCAACAAGATCAACTGAAACGAGCTTGAAAAGAGCTCTGCGAGAGAGGCGCATAATGCTTGAACAGAATGAGTTTTGAGGTAACGTGCCAGAATCGAAAGATCGATCGAAATTGAGGGGGAAGGCGGGGAAGGAAATCATTAACACGTTTATCTCTCGCTTAAATTTAATATGCGATTTTCTTGCGGATCTACTTCGGCAACCGAAGTCGCAAGATAAAAAGAATCTTCTCAAATTGATCGACTTTACAACCAAATAGTAGTTTCGCCGTAGTGTGTGTGTGTGTTGTAAAACGTTAACTATATGATCCCGATAACTGCGTTTATCTGTGATTGTCACTCTGTTATGGTAGTCACGTACATACGGTACCACGTATAGCAATTTTGCATGGGGACCCGACGGAACAAGATCAACGGGAATGAGTTTCCAAAGCGCTTTATAGCGGAAAGTCGACGGTGCTCGAACGAAGAAAGAATTCCGGGGAAAGGGAAGGAGACAGAGAAAGCGAGATGCGATAGAGGCGCGAAAATCCAGTTTGAAACTAGCGACGAGAGCGCCGATAGTGATGCTGCAAAGGGAGATAGAGTTTTTATCGTCAAAACGAGCATGGCGTCGCAGGCAGGAGGGTTGGAAAGAAGTGGTATTTACCCGCGGTGAGTGTACGAGAGAAACTGTAAATAACCATGGTTTCTTCCTCTTTCCACTTTCCCTTTCCCCTTCTCTTCCTTTTCCTCTCTCTCTCTCTCTCTCTCTCTCTCCCTCGTTTGTATCCTCTTTTTCCTTGCCTAGCACGTACGCACCGCAAGAGATTGTGTTTCATTGTGTAGGTAAATCGTTAAAAAAAGCACAAAGAGAAGAATTTTTATCACTGACAATTATGATGCCCTTTGCGAGGTCCCTTCGCGCGCGATACTATTACGTGTCTATGATAACTAGCAGAAAGGTCTTTTCATCCAAAAAAAAGACACGAAAAGACACGCGAGGAAAAACAGATATTTACTCGAGAGGTGGGAGTCACTTGTAAATGTTACCGGATTGAGAATTTGAATACATCTCTACGTAATTTGACGCAAAAAAGATTTTTACGTTAATACCATTTCTAAAAATATCATTTCACCATGTCTTCAATATTTGTGTACACTCTTAAATAATAATTAATAAAAAAAACTTTGTGGAACGCATGCGGTTCTCTATTAAAATTATTTAAAATATTTCCGCTTAACTATGCTACTTATTTAAATAAACTTGTACACTTATATAACTTAACATTTTCAGTTGTGATGCGAATCTGGTACATGAAATAGGAATTCAAAACGTCATCTTATCATTTCATTATTTTATGATTCTAATAACTCTAGCCTACACGTTTGGCATTGAAGTAAACGCCAGTAGAGCATATGTAATTGCGTTTCTCTAATTAAACGCACACGTTTACGCGGTTAATAATCCAATTTCGCTAATTTCTTTTGTACGCGCAAAGCATTGCAATCTTCCTTCCGCGATAAACGTTACGATCACGGACAATAATTAGCTGGATTAACAGTTAAGAATAACGTCAGCCTCGTTAGTATATATCACTTTAATTAATAACAAAGGTAAGAAAACCGTCTCAGTGGCTGAGAGTCAATATTCTCAATCGCGAGGAAAGTTAACGTTGCGCACGAGTTGGAAGAAAATTACAAATGCGAATCGTTAAACGGAAGATACTGGCGCCAGTGTTACGCACACTTTCGTCGACGATCATCCCGCCAACGACGACATTAACAGAGGGAAATGGTGAGTGACGTGATCGTTGGTACGCGCACGACAAGGTTGACGTTATCGCGCCACCGAATCGGAATACCTTTTTGCATGATCTATTTAACGCACCGATGAGCACGTGCGCCGTTCGTCGGCGAATCTTCTCGGTGATGACGACCGCGTGGAGCCGTCAACTCGCGGTGTGGCGGAAAATCCCTGGTGCGGCCTGGATGCCATTTTCAGGGGGCACGATGAATATTCTTACGCGCGCGTTTCCTTCCAACCGAAACTGAGCTCGCTGGGCTACGAAACAAATATCCACCAGCACAAACGTCGCGTCGAGAAGGGCGCGACAGCGACAGCGACAGCGAC
>NW_017304758.1:5130259-5146134 GCF_001594115.1 Trachymyrmex septentrionalis
CGGCACAAACGTCGCGTCGAGAAGGGCGCGACAGCGACAGCGACGACGACGACAAGGGTGCGAGCGATAAGGGTGTGAGAGGAGACCCGGGCCACGGTGCCGGTGGCTTCATATTGTACGGCACGAGGTGCCGACGGATATACACCAACACGTGTACCGTAAATGTAATTACAGCTTAAAGGGAAGTTCCATCCTAAGCGATCCTTCGCGGTCGAAGTGGGTTCTGCATTAATTAGAAGCCAACTTAATTAATACGCGCTTGTATGCCGAGCGTATACCCTGCCAAGGGAATCTTGCCTACACGAAGAAAGGAAACACTCCTTCTTGCTAACACTTTAGGAAGCGTATAGCCGCGCTCGCGCGAGTCTGGTATACGTAAACCGACTTCGCAATATCGTTGCTTTTTACCGGCTTTCGCGGCACGTCGGATTTTCATAAAGAATTTGCATTTAGGTAGTCCGTACGAGCGGTAAGCTCAGAAGATTCGAGTGCAGCATGCTCTCTTCTCGTTACTGGAGAGAATCTCTGCTTACGAACTCTCTCGAAGAACGAACAATTCGCGCAATTACGTGCCTTGCACGAGTTAACAGAACACGACCCCTAAGATTGTTTGAGAAACGCGCGCTGATAAATATCTGGCTGCCCACACAGCTCAACAATCCGTTAATAAATTCATTATTTATTACAACTGGCTGTGCCATAAACTGACTGTAATAATGATTCTGCACGCGAAATGATAAGCAAAACTACTAACGCGCAAACAATCGTACTGTCTGTGAGCGACAACATTTTTCTCGTACATTTTTATGTACGCTCCGGGCACATTTCCGCCGTCGTACCCAAGTACAAGTGTGCACGTTGCGGCGCGGAAAGGTCGGGAAATATTATGCTAGCAACACGAGAGAGTATGAATTATTTAAGCGCGCGGTGTGGAGGTAGAAGTGCAGAAACTATACCGAAGGCATTGCATCGTTTTGTAATTTCTGTCAGCGCTCGGAATTTTATGGTTACAAACTCACCGCGTTCACGCTACGCGCGCTCACAAATAGGTTTGCGCGTGTGTGATTCCTTCAGATTAAATTATAATTTTAATCGCACATAGAATTAACCGCACATTCGTATGCGGTACGTCATATGGGTTAAAAACAGTGTCCCCGAATGTGCATGTATCATTTTCTTCAATTTTTTTAGTAATTTATCTCTCCCATATTTATAGATATACTCTAAATTTATAATATATCTTGTACAACTTTGAAAAAATAATATAAAAACAGCCTGTAATATTAAAACAGTATTAAAGAGTTAATATAAACAGGACATTATAATTCAATTGAAAAAAATTTAAATAAAAATCCTCTACTTTTTTATTGGTATCTCTCTCTCTCTCTCTCTCTCTCTCTCTCTCTCTCTCTCTCTCTCTCTCTCTATGAAATTCTACGGAAGATATCTATCGCATGTGAGATCTATAAAAATTTCAAAAAGATTTTGGAGAAATGGCCGTACATAAATCACGAGATTTTCCGATCCTATCTAAAACCCGAAAGAACAGTTGTCGCAGCAGTGGTGCCTTATGGATGGGTGGATAACCCACGTTATTTCCGTAAATTATGTCTCGTGGCACTATGATAGTGGAGTGCCTCGATCTAGTGATATATTCCGTCAATTAAGGGTGCTCGATAGCCGGAAATTTGTCGACCATGCCGGAAAATGGATTTAGATTGGATGGCTTTCCCAGCAGAATGCTGTATGGGCCAAGATATAGAAGATATGATAGATCAACTTATTATCATTGATGTTATACACTCGCGATTTGTGTTACGTTACAAGTTAAATATATAAATTAGGTTCGCACTTTTAATATGCCTGTTGTCGTAATTGTGTGTAATTTTATAAGTCTAAATAAAATGTAATAACACGTTCGTTGTTGATATTTTTGCAAAGATTATTAGAATTTTAGTTTTTTGATGAAATTCCATTATGAAAGAAAAAGTTAATAAAATAAAATAAAGTAATCGAAATAAAATAAAAAGTTTGGAATTATAATGTTATTCGCGTTTATTCTAACTGTTTATAAATATATTTACCTACAAACTGACACTGACGCCTTAAGTCTTGCTTACAGAAAAATTCTTAATAAGTTGTAATACAAACTATTTTTAAGGTTGATCGTCGACAACAATTCGACAAAAGACATGTTCGTTTTATTTTACTTTTATTCCAAAAATTTCAACTTTT
Organism: Trachymyrmex septentrionalis; assembly: GCF_001594115.1. Taxonomy (NCBI): domain Eukaryota; kingdom Metazoa; phylum Arthropoda; class Insecta; order Hymenoptera; family Formicidae; genus Trachymyrmex; species Trachymyrmex septentrionalis. Next base: position 5,132,495 of record NW_017304758.1, read on the forward strand.
AATATGTGACGAATTTTGTATGACGTATCTTGGTTCGAGGAGTATTGTAGGTTGTTTATGACCTGTCTGGAGATGTGAGATGAGCATTCTTTAGTTATCGTTGTCCATTGTGTGTGTGTGTGTACATTAAAAAAAAATTTTTTTCTTCTATAACAATTTCCAGGTAGAGGTTTATCTCAACTCAGCTATAAAACTGCGTTGGACAACTGCTTGCGTTCTCATGTCCTTACCGGAAGGGTTACATTCATTACATACTATCAAAAAATTGCGGCGATGTTTGCGTTTTTGTAATTTGCGGTATTATATAATTGTCATTATCTTAAGCTGAGGATGACTCAAATCTAGAGTCATTTAAAATTTTATTATAATTAAATGTATTCTCGCTTCAAAAACAACTTGTTTTTTTTTATATATGGCCTTGAATGATTTTTTTATTTATATTTGAATCAAAGGAGTCTTTTAATATTAATATTTTAGGTTAAATTATTTCATTATGTTTATATATTCCTTAATAAATATGTAATATTCAAATTTTCGATGTTATTAGGAAGTTACTCTAATCTTCAAGCAGAATTGTGATAATTAAATTTCTTCAAAGATGTTGATTTATATACACAGGATGTCTAGTAAGTTGTGACAAAGCGCTTGTGTGTAGATAAAACGGACTAAACTGACTTGAAAAGTCCTTTACTATTTTCCAATTTTCGCGATAGATATCGAGTTTATTAATTACTAAAAATTGCTGAATTTTGGTCTTAAATAATTTGTTACTCAAATACTATCAACTTTACAGAAAAACCGAGAGGCGAAAATTATTTATTTTTTTCTCACAAAATTCTGAGAATTTTTTCTAAATTTTTTCTAAATTTTGTAATATCATATTTTCTCATGTTGGTTAAAATAAAAACATACACTACATACAGTACTAAAAAGTTGATAAAAAATTCTTAAAGTTTTATGAGAAGAAAATAAACAATTTTTGTTTCTTGTAATTTTTATAAAGTTGATAGTATTTCAGAAAATAATTATTGAAGACCAATATTCGGTAATTTTTAGAAATTAATATCTCGTTAACTATTGTAAAAATTGTAAAATGGTAGAGGACTTTTTAGTTTAGTCTGCTCTATCTACGACCGCTTTGTCAAAACTTACCAGACATTCTGTGTATAAATCAACATCTTTGAAGAAATTTAATTATCACAATTATCTGCTAAAAGATTGCTAGAGATATATTTAAAACTATAATATATGCAAATTTTTTACAATTTTCTGCTTGCTAGTTTTACCAAAAAAAAATTTTAAAGTTTTGGAAAATTGATCTTTTATAGGTCTATTTATTATTTTTTTATTATTTATTTTGTAATTTTGACGTCAGAATCGTAATCAACGACTCCGAAAATCCGTAGATGATCTTAATGTATGATTTTAATAATTTGTTTAGAAGAAAAATGTGCCCCTCAAGGGGCTAAAATATTTTAAAATAATAATTTATATAATATGAAACTATTATGTTAATATTTTCGATTAACAGTCACACATCTTTTGTTAATTCGGCACAATATTTAAACGAGTATGTAAATACTGAAAGCAAGTAAATATCCATAATAATAAATATAAGCACTCATTATAAATGCACAGATTTGTTTGCTTTTATGCATCATAATTCATTTGTGATTTATTTTAAACGAGTTACAATTGTATAATATATAAATTAAGTGGTTAAAATAATTCTTTCCTTTCTGTTAGATAATTTATTAACGTTTATTTAAATATATAGATATGCAAAGTAATTGTACAGATATTAATAATAATATTGATAATAATCTTTGCAAAATTTTCTGATATGAATAATTAATTGTATTTGTTATAATTTATTCGTTGGGGCAGTGATATTATACTGGTTTTAAAATCGTGCCTAAATTTTTTTTTATGTAATATTTCCTACGCTATAATTAAAATTGTAGGATAGAATTTAGTTTTATTAAGGGAGGTTTCACCTTTGCCGGTCGTAAAATTAGTTCAGTTTTATGAATTTTTTAAAGAAAATTTATTATATACAAAACAATACGGGGTTTTGCATAAAATTACGTTATGCTTAAACAGTAAAGAAAATACTTTTTAATTAGATGAATATGCATTTTAATATACCAGGGCCATATAATAATCCTTTCTTCTCTTCATATAATTCTTTTTCCATCATCTCTTCAATCGCCGAGCTGTTCTAGCTTCTCTTGATGATTCTGATGTAAGACGATTTACACTGGTAAGCCCCAGTGCGTCTTTACGTATTTCTCTCAGTTCATAGCTCCGTTAATTAAAAAAAATTCTTTTACAGGAATATTTTACACGCATGTAAGAATCAAAATAAGGAAAAAAAATTTTCGATTTTTTACGCCTGAAAAGATGAAACCCCCTTAATACATCATTCACTTACCATATTTACCACTATATTGTTGATCCCTCACTGTGTGACTCTCCCTTTTTCCTCCGTATTTGTGGTGGCGGTATGCTCATCGAACCATATTTTCATTCCTGTCACAACATAAACCGATTCATTCAAGCACCCTTCCACTTCATCATCCACACGAGAGTCGTTATAGTCAATTCGTATGACATAGATTACTATGTAATACGTATAATTTTATATGATTTTACATGTACACGCCCACATCACGACTTCAGCTAGAGAAAACATGTAATTATATAATTATTTAGATCTTTCGATAGTTCGAGATACACACGCTATGCGTTCTTTTAAAGATGAAAATTAAAATAATATTTTTTTAGAAATATCAAATATCATGTGAGTGCATTTTCAATAATTAGAAAAAATTCTCGATAAAAAATGTTACCTTTTCTTTATTAAATACCATCAGATATAGAGATATAGAGATTATTTAAAAGCATAATACAATTGTACAATTTTTAAACCCAATAAATAATCTAAATTGATTAGCGTTTAAGTAAAGTCATGAAAAAATATGAGATGGAAATGTTGGGGTTTCCAATTTTATCTCTCTCGAAATACAGCAGTATATATAACATCAATTCACGCGTCCTTCGCGATCAGTCTTTCCAGATGGCGTCCCAAAAATGTAATTACTTTTCATATGCGTGGCTATAGGTGTAATCGGTCGATTTGGATGAAAATTGAAACGACCTGGAAAAATTTTCTGAAAATACCATGATACCATGTCGCACGATTTCCCATTTCATACAAATCGAGTTAGCATAAAAATCATAAAAGCCACAACGGAAAGAGATCGCCATTATTGTTTAGTTTCAACTGAAATCGATGACATTTAATCATATTGCCGAAAGTTATACAGAATTTTAACGAAATGTGTGCAATTATTGAAATATGCGAACAGATGAAAATAGCTTACATTTCATTTAGTAAATCTGAAATATTGTTGTTGATTTCGTCATAACAACATTTCACTTTATTATTATTAACCGTCATATATAAAAAGTAATGCATTAAAATTTTTAACAATTTTTACTTTTTAAATAAAAATAAAGATTCATTAAAAAATGCTTCTACGTACTAATGATGTATCTGTAAAATACTGTTGGCCATCTTTTTTTTTTCATCGTCTTTTTATATTGGGTCGGGGAAAAAGTTTCTTCGTATTTTTTAATTCAAAATTGTATATACAATATCTTCGTCAAAAATAAACGAAATTTAAATTTTTAAAAAGCGTTTTAAAGCTTGAAATCTCTACTTTCGTAAGGTTACTATGTTTTTTGAGTTTCTGTGAGTTTGATAATTTTTACATTTAAAAAATTACGAGCTGAAAAATTTTTGAAAATTTTTTTTTCACTTTGAGAGTCTCTCACGTGTCCAAAAAAAATTTACAAAAATTTTCGACTACCTATCGTAAAAGCTTTCCGTAAAAAATCATTTTTTAAAAATGTTCCTATAATTTTTTGTTACTGAGTTATTCGCGAATTAAGTAAAGGAGCATTCTAACTTGGATCGCTCGTAACTCCGATAAAAATCATCATAACGTAATTTAAAAAACAGATTCTTAAAGCTGAAACTTTGCTCTAACGAATGTAATTGTAATGAAAATTTTGCAACAAATAAAAAACTTTTTTTAAATACGAAGAAACTTTTTCCCCGACCAAATATATAATTAAATATATGTATGCACAACAGTACATACATACATCTTATATGTGTAATATTTTAAATTAGTATATAATCTTTAGTAGATCTTTACAATCTTATCGGCACTCGAATAGTTGATAAGTTCAATGATTACATGATACGATGATTTCCTTTAAATTATAAAATCGCTCTTACATTCGCTCTTTTACATTCACGGCACGTTATGTACAATATTGCGCGTTTACGTTTAAAGTCCCACCTCCCCCCCCCCTAGACTAATGGGAAAACTAGCGTTGCGCGCGACTTTTTACCGTTAGATTAAAATATGCAAATAATCCGGGACCGACGCGCTCGTAACTCGGTAGCCACCCTCCTCGAGCGTGCGGCGCGGCGCGGCGCGACGTGTCGCGTCGCGGCGCCAACCCTCCCGACCACTCACGAATCCGCAAGCCATCCCACAAGCCACCCGGCTCTCGCTCCCGTCTCACCCCTGGGCCCCCACGAGCCACCACCCCTTCTAGCATAGAGAAACCCCGCGTGATGTACGTATTCGCCGTCGTGACACCCGGGGATACTCGCGGAGATTACGAGGGTGCAACGCGGGAAGTGCGGAATTACATTTTAATTTCATCGGTAGCACGCTCCTATTACAAGTCCCTTTCACCGCACCCGTACAATGTACGACATAAACTATCGGCGATTGAAACAACCTTTACCTTCGTGAAACAGGACGTTAGAGGATAATTTCTACGTGACAATTTTGCAAGTTCATTTACACCGTACACCGTAAGATTAGAATAATATTTTCACATTTTAACACATATAAATTTGTAAGTCTCATTGACATTATCTAGATATCCACTATCGTTTGAGTTTACATATTTTATTTCTGACTCTACTTTTTCGTCCACTTTGAACGAGAAAATAGTTTTTCAATTGGACCTCTGCTGCATATTAACGAAGAATATGCATCGATATGACAATTATCGTTAATTTTTGTGTTAAACTTAGAATGTGGCTTTTATTACATTATAATTAAGAATCATTTTATATGTTTGTTATCCGTTGAGGGTATTATCATTTAAATATTAAGGTTATCTTTTTATTTATTATTTTAATGGACTGAGGAAGACTAATATAAGTAAAGTCGAAACACGTTTCCCATATATTTTAACTAATTGGGTAACACTCCAATAAACCATTTTATATTTTTGACCTTTCAATTACTATTATTAAAATATTTTAAATTTAAATAGTAACTTCGAATATACTTGTTTTATTTTTCTATTTTGTATATCTAAATAATAATCATGTAAATTTCTAATTTTATTATGTTGTTAAAATTATTATTTATTACTAATAAACTAATGAAATAATCAAAATTGTAATATGTCCAGAATCTTGTCACACTTGACGATATTCTAATCGTAAGATATAAATAATTTTTTAATTCTCTTTCTCCCTCTCTCTCTCTCTCTCTCTCTCTCTCTCTCTCTTCATTACCTATATTGGAAACGGGGAAAAATATACATAATGCATATTATTAAACACGATCAATTCACATAATCACAAGCATATTACATTCGTAATTTAACAGCGTATAACCTATTATAATAATTTTCTACATCCCTCGCAAGATTATACGCGTTTAAAATTAAAATAAGATTGTTAGGTGAACCGCTCTGCAGAAACGTGTAACGGGTAGACGTAAAACATGTACACATTGCGTTCACACCATGACATAAACCGTCGCTAAACCGAGGTAGGGACCCAAGTACAGGATATATGTGGACGTACAATAGCTGAAAGTATTTTCTGTATGTGGATGGATAGTGTGCGAGAGCATCCATGGGCCACATAGGCGTTTTTGCTATGTGGCGGTGCATACGCGTACCATTTCTACTTGTTCGTGAATAGAATACGATCCACTGCACCATTCCGGTGTCCTTTTGAACAGCTCTCTCTCTCTCTCTCTCTCTCTCTCTCTCTCCTCTTTTTCTCTTTTTCTCGCCTACTGTAACGAACAAGGTTGTAATTTCGACAACGTGCACCTGTTGTAATCTAGCGCCGAGGATTTTCGCCATTCATTCGAGCACTTCATGCGAGGAACGTCGCGGCCTTTATTAAGTTTTTGTCGTTGTAAATTCTTTCAATAAACGTCGGGCGTTGGAAGGCGCGAAAATCATAACGCTCGCTTTACGCGCGATGAAATCTCGCGTGGCGACTGTTGCGAGAACTATCGCGTCGTTGGAACCATCGTGCGTTATGCGCTTTCTCCTTTTTTTTTCTTTCTTTTTTTACGTTTCCACAAACGCGGCCGACTTCGCTCCGCATCATAATGCGTGTCGTAAAAGTTTTACAGTACCACCCGTCGCGATTTCCAAGAGGGAATTCTGCGAAGTTGCGCGATTCGTTCGAGCGTTTGCGGATTTTTACTTGAGCATCGGATATCGTCTCTGGCAAGAGATCTCGCCTGGGTCTCGAGGCGGAAATTTGTTTTGACATCGTAAAAAGGTATGCTGTGTCGTTGCCGGAGAAATTTTTTGGCAGGTAATAATACGACGGACCCCGATGGAAGGTGCGTACATAAAACACAATCATAAAAGAGGGAGTTACATTTGTAGCTGAGAGTTACATTTGTTCGCTATTCTTTTCCTTTTTTTTTTTTAAGGTAGAAGGGAGAGAGAAGAAACTTTTATCCCGTAAAACAGTTGCTACGGAATGGTTAAAAGTTGCACGTCTAATCTTGACACGTCGAAACTTGCTCGCGGCGCTCGTCGCACTAACGAATCTCAAATTTTCATCACGTACCGAGGCGCGTTCATTTAAAGCGCGGTAAAGTTGGATCCGCGGGATCCGTACAATCCCACTGAATGTAATCGCGTGACTCAACCTGGTTAAATTATCATCCCTACGAGGGAGCGGCGGGTACAAGCATCATCGCCACAATACAAACATTTTCTGAAAGCTTCGCATTTCGAATATCTCGATCCAGCTCGATCGGTTAGCTCGACGGTGAGGATAATGACGTAGGCGAAGTAAGGGATAAAGAGGAAAATCAAATATTTGCGATCCGATGATGTAACTAAGAATAAAACGTTGTTGAATAAGCTCTCCACATTAATCGTCACGTGTAATGTTATCCGAGGCATAATAGCCAACCGAGAGAGAGAGAGAGAGAGAGAGAGAAAACGCGCAGAATTGTCCCGAAAAGTTCTGTACGCAGGCAGGCGGGGCCCCCCCCCCCCCCCTCCCTTCGCCCTGAGTTTCATTGGTATTTCGCTGCATCAGAGGGTTCATACCCGGTGTGTTCACAGGCCGTACTTTTCGCCGTCTCTCACTCGCACTCTCTGCTACCTCGTGTCCCTTTTTCCCTCTCTCATTTCCCGGTCGGCTGCTACTGTCGGGTTTCCAGCCCTTCTCTCATTAAATCATTTGTTCTCCGACGCGGACGCCGCGCCGCCGTCGCGCTCGCCATTCCCGTTGGCGGTACAACGCAAAATATCCGGATACGAATATTTCGAGAATAAACGTCGACTCGTCTTTTCTTCTTGCGCGAGCTCACGCCCACGTCAAATTCATATCAAGGCGATGTAAGCATAATTCATTATGATTTTCGCGCCATGCATCGTCCGATTTATTCCCGTGGAATATTTCTGGATGAATAATGTATACGTATATTCATCCTCGTGCAAGCTTACAATATGTCGCATTTTAAGGAAAATCTTTTTCTGTACCTCCCTTATTAACGTCGTCATGCATTTATAGGAATCAATTTTCGTTTATATATTTCAACCTCTGTCCTTCTATGATTTTCTACTGCACAATGTTTAGGGGTGCAGATATATTTTAATTAGCTGAAAATACAACAAAATATGAAAAAGAGATTAACGAGTGAAAAGAATTCAAGTCTATCACGCCATGAATTATGTCAAACATTTTTATATCATAGCCATGATATTTAAGAATGATTTAGATTACAAATCATTTATCCAAAATATATGACTATTTAAAGTACGATTTGAAGTTAACTTTTTTTTGCAAACTGATGATACAGCAAAAATGTATAATACGTATAATGTAGGAAAAATTTATTGTTAGTACAACTTCTGCGTAAAGCGCAGTAAAAATTTTATTATTCGCAAATACTACGAACATGCTGATTTTACATGCTGGTGAAAATACCGTATATAAATTATAAATATTGAGTAATGCTGGACAATTGCGGGTAATACACAGGTGCATTTTCGCATTTACTTATTTTTTTTCGTATACGGTAATTTTTTTTCGCAAAACCACGACTCTCGTGACGGCGAGCAACCTCAATCGACGATGCTGGTACGCATCGTCCGTTCGGATTATGATGACCCATCTACCACGATCAGCTCGTTCAGTTTCGATTTATGGATAACCGATAACCGGATTCGTTCGCCCCTGCTGCCCTTCCTCGTGCAATTCTTTCGGCCACCATGTCAGTTCTCCGCCGTGTGTGCTTTTTACGAGGCTGTACGATAGCATCGTGGAGCTACGTCAACAAATTTTTCTCGAACATTGTTCTCCTCGCCGAGAAAGTTAATTGGCTACGAATTGATCTTATGGCTCTTGATATTCTTTCACGAAAATCGTTTTACATAATTAGTTTGTTTAAGTTTTTTGCAATAAAAATATCACGCACAAAAAGACATTGTTAATTGAACTGATCCTATACATAATCATACATAATCATTGTATATAATATTATATTTCTATATTTCTTATATTTCTATCCTTAATCCACAGGTAATAATTTATTAATAATAAAATGGAACAACTGGATAAATCAAAGTTAAAAATTTGCACTTAAAAGTTTCGTTTTCCAAATAATTTTTTTTTTTTTTTTTTTTTTTTAAATAAAGAGAGAAGAAAGAAAAGAGAAATAACTTTCCAAATAATCCGTTATTAATGTTTCACTGAATGAAAGATGAGATATTTAAATAGAACGATCTTTCTATGGCTTTACAAAAAAAAAAGAACATCGACGTATCGAGCGATCGACAAATATCTATCCTCCCAAAAACTCCCGTATATACTCTTACCGTCGACCTTCGTGCGCCCTTTCGTTACGCTCTGATATAAAGGAGGACATCGAAATGCCAATGTCCAATGTCGGTGTGAACACGTCGATGAATGTGGCAAGCGAGAACGAGCGAAATATAGGCAAGCGAGTGAGAAGCATCAGCGCAGTATTGCTCTAACGCTTTAAAGCGCGGATTATCCTCGCGGCTTAAATTCCCTTCCTCTAGTCTCGCCGACGCGACGTCAGCGATATAGCCGGTATAACAGTCCTCGTTGCATTTCTCCTCGTGGTTGCTACTGGAGACTCGAGCATCCTTTTTCCTTTCTTTCTCCCCCTTTTTTTTCGTTGCCGCAAAACGACGCGCGCGAGAGTTGCCGCGAGATTACAGCGGACAACGGACGGAGTTTCGCGCTAATGTTATTAAAAAGCATCCTGAGTGGAAATCCCAACGCTCGCGAGACCGCGCGACGATATACATTGCGGCTTAAAATTCTTGGTCCGATTACGAGATCGGATTTCATTATCGATTATCCAATGAGTGAAATAGCATTGGCCAAGTCGAGAAGAAGTTGGATTGATCGCCTATCGAGTGCATGAGAAAATGGCGAGTAAAAATGTTATATTACCTATATGTATTAATTCACTTGATATACTAATTATTGCAGTTAATTACTCAATGACGAAGAAACAGACAGGAGTCTGTATTTAAATACACGCCAAACTGTTGAGTATACGCAATCCGCAGTGTCCTCGCGCATGTCCCCGCTAGGGAGTGAAGGCTTTTTTTAATCAACGCCGACCAATGGTCATTACGACGTCCTTTTAAAGGCCTGTATAACGTATCGCGGCGCATCGGGTCGAGTCAGGTCGAGTTGAAACGCACGGGGGGGGGGGGGCGGGAGAACGAAACGACGAAAGCGAAAATATCGCCACCCCCGCAACCCTCGAAAAGAGTCCCTTCGTTATGGCCGACCGTATTTCACGTCGTTAACGAGCGTCGCCGCGTTTTGTCGGCGATAAACTCGCGACAGCTACGACAGATACGAGGATGAATGCCGTGCTCTACGCGGATTGATGGGGAACATCAAGCGCCGGTCAACGATTACCATATTCTGAGTGACGACGTCCGCTTGTCGAAAATCGAGGAAAAAAATCTCAGTCATCTACGGGTAGTTTCGACCACGGAAATCGAAAGAGGAGAGTCTAAAATATGATTTACAAATATATACGCTCTTATTTCGTATTCGCGAATTATCCACCTCAAAGCCTTGATAAGCCTTCTGTATTAAAATAATTTGTTTCTTTACCGACAGCTTTCTCAGCGTAAAATAATAAAACGTGAAACGTCAATGTAAACAGAACAGAAGGTGCACGTAATACGCTTTGGATAAGATATTTTCTGAATATTTTATATTTCCTAAATTCATAGTAGTTTCTAAAATAACATTTTTTTTAATCCACGTGTCTAAAATATTGAAATTGTATAAGAAAACTTTTAAGGATCAAATATTTTTAAATATAATTAGATTTCAAATCAAGGTAGTTCAGAATTAGATTTTCCAAATTTCAAAATTAGTACTTTGTAACGAACTTGATAAGATTATGAAATTATTACCAGACAGATTTGACAACCATATGCCAACCGAATGTCGTCCGACCATTAAGAATACTTAACATGATTAATAACACAGACTCACGAAATAAAAGAGCACATAAATCATAGTATTATAGTTGAATATACAATAATTCATGCTACATGAATACATTTAATACGGTTTGTCTTGCAGAAGACATCGCGCTACAATATGGTCATGCGACTCAATCGATGATGAGAATTTACGCGACGATGGTTATTGCATCCTAGATAATTTAAATAATGAATCTTTACCCAGTTAATAACTCTATCTTGTTCATCCGACATTTCCTAGAAACGCTGTTACATTTAAAGTAAATCCAGGGAGACTGCGAGACTTTTTTTTTCCAGAGAAACATTATAATATAAGAGAGACTAAATAGTTGAACCGTCGATATCTTTCCTAATTAGACTTCTTGCACGGACTGCTGCAAAAGTTTTTCCTACTAAATAAAAAGTCATGCTCAATTTACGCAACTCTATTCTCTGGAGAACTTGAACCTACATTATTGAAGTATACGTTAATTTCTACTTTTTCCGTTTGCATAAAAAATAAAAGATAAAGTTAAAATTGATGAAAGAGTTTTTTTTTCTTTAGTTTCAGCTCTCTATTTAGAGATATTACGTTCACTTAATCCAATATAATACACATATCATATAATATTTGCGCGCGCGCGGGTATACATGTGCATATATTCTAATCATAATTCACTAAACACAATATACATATATCGTCATAATTTGTAACGCAAACCTTTAACCACTAACGCAATGTGTAAGTAACTGTTTCTGACCTCTCACATTTGAATTCATAATTGCGTCAGCTGATAAAGTTCGCTTAGAAATGTAACTGAGAGAGAAGTTTCAGCAATTTGGATATAGCATTGAGAAGTTAGGATCGGTGAAGACGTGGCACGAATCAGTAAATCAGAAGTGCTTTCCAATTAGTACTACACTCGTCTAATTTACAAGAATTTCGAAAACTATTTGAAATCAGTAAAGACACATCACCTTCCTTGTTTATTGACTGCATGATTTACGCAAATTTTTACCGCTGAAATAATAAATTATACGAAATTTGCATAAACTTCCGCTTATGCATTTCCACCTCCTGCCGGGAATATTTTTCCGAGTCCTGAACCCTTCTAATAAATAAAGCAGAGAATGACAAACGCAATCATTGAGTTTAAGCGTACTGTGGAGGCAGTTTGAAGCGTACACTAAGAACATTGAAGAACTTATCGAGACCTGTCGATATCTAAAATGCTTTTAAAGCGGTTATATTGAAATAATAAATTATGGAAAATATTCATATTGACTTTTCAACGTTTGCTCAAATTATCGCAACGCGAACGGACGCTTGTTAAAACAAATAATAAATAATAGTCGATTTGATTAAAGAGTTCTTAGAATTCTATCATAATAAATTAAACAATTCATGAATTCTTGTTGAATTTACTGCAACAAACATAATTATTATTTGCAAGCATTCTTAACACACAGAGAGACAAAAATGACGTTTGAAGATTGATATTTTAACAAATATTAACATGTAAATTTAAGGTTTTAATTCCAATTTCAATTTCATTCTAATTGCAAATTGTACAAAAAATCTATTTATACTTTGCTAGGAATTTGGTAATTTCACCGCAGCGCATCCAAACGTAACGAAGCTTTCGGAAGAGATTTTGTCCCAAAAGGGACAGCCGGGTATTATCTCGCATAGCCCTCGCCTACTCCCGAAGGTAACCTTCAAGACTTTCCTGCATTAACTCGTTTCAGCGGCGCAAACAATTCCGGGCCGGTCGTTAAGGATCCGTTACTATTAGCCGCTTGAGAAGCGAGTGCTTTTGCTCATTGGCCACTTAGCTCTTGACTTGTGTCGCTGATAGTTTAATTAAAAATCGTCAACTTCCAGAATATATATCACAGCAGACGAAAATACAAACTTAAGAAACGTTGGAAATTATATTAACTATATTCGTAAAGCTGAGATGAATATAAAATAACTTAATCTTCTTCAATTATTATATAATCGTAAGGAGTTGGCGTAATGCGTAAAAAATAATCGCCATTACTCTTTACACAATTATGATCTTAAATGTAAAAGAAAGGACTTGTTATCGAAGATAAAAGTCAGACCTCAGATACACGAACATTTCGATACAATGAACATTTTCGATTCTCTAGTTAAATTCTTTACGCTTTATAATCACGTAAACAGTGTGGCAAACTCATTACAAACTTTTTAATTGCTTTTCATTGTCAGAAAACGCCTTAGTCTAGATGCAACGAACGTCGCCGCAATTTTAAACAAGAGAGTCAACTTAGCTTCAAGGTACAATTTTGCAGATTTATGTAACTTGGTGGGATTCAATTGCAAACGCGTTACATACGCTTTAGCAGGGAGCTTAGACGAGACGTTAAATGGGACGCTTAACGCACGGCGTCAGGAACGTAATGGCGTGTGTAGTAATAGTAGAAACGGATTTGGCCACGACCACGATGATATATTCGTTTCATTAGCCAAGCTTAGTGTCCCCGGAGACCCTACCAGTCGCAATCCTTCCGTCGAAGAAGATCTGCCCGTATTTACGATACCCAATCTCTCCTAAGCGGTACATTCTTAAAGAAATTTATCGATCGCATTTGCTATACTACTTGAAAAAACTACTTTAAAAAGAAAAAGAAATTCTCTCAAGAATTCTCTCGGCAATTTATGCATTTCGTAGGTAACTGAAAATGCTTTCAATTCCTGAGGAGTCGAAAGTGTCCTTTCGCGTGTCAAAACTTTTCGCGTGTCAAAAGCTAGCGGTGCTGTAAGGAGACTTTAGGAG
>NW_017304758.1:5146234-5148331 GCF_001594115.1 Trachymyrmex septentrionalis
CTTACTTTTCGCGTGTCAAAAGCTAGCGGTGCTGTAAGGAGACTTTAGGAGTGACGCATGCCAAATGAGAACAGATTGAAGGATTAGGATACACATACGTCTCGGTGCCCTCGTCACGATTAGAGAACGCGATCAATTACGCTTAATTACAGAAATTACATTACAGGATTTCGTGCAAACTCCAGGAACGTCGCAAACACGTGATCGCAAGTATGCAAATGCGCGTAAGGTTCTTGCGCGATCTTAAATCGCAACGAGATTGCATGCTGATCTTCAAACAATTATCGAATAACAGAGTGGAAAATTTAGCTCGCCAGTTTTAAAATAGGATAACGAACATTGAATACGAGTTAGGTAAGCGCGGATTCGCACTCTACTGGGTGAAACAATAGTCATTTAACGTTCCTCCTTTAAAGATTTACGACGATTAATTATTCGGATCGTATTAAGACGCGCATCTCATTTATCCATCTATCGACTTCATCTATGACGTATTCCGAAATTATACAGTTCTCGAATTAACACAGACTGACGGTCCTGGCAAGATATCGCGCACAAGTATCCGAGATAATCGCCAAGGCAGTCATTAATCATATTGCGAAATTGTAAAGTTAAAATAAATCGTAACATTTTCCTCGATATCCCCAGCTATAAAACTTTTTTAAATTTAAGTAAGAAACTCAACATTTTCCTTAATAAAATGTATGCACATTTTTTATCATCACTTTCAGTTGCGCAGTTTTACATTTGTACTCGTTTTAACGAATTTATATATATATATATATATAGAGTTAAACGTACGTTTTAATGTTAAAAGTCTGAATGTTACTCTGTCGCATTACTCAGCAGATTTGGACAAGCCATTTATTTACAGCCAACATTAATCTAGTGAACAATCACGTCGTGATTTGTGAAGAAGTCCTATTCCGCTATTCACCGATCCTGAAGGCTCGAGGATCGTGGTAAGCTGTTTCTACCCTTTGTCGTGTTATCCGGAAACTACGGACTCGCACGGATTATCTGAAGATGGTTCTCTCGTCCCTCAGGTTGGATAGGGTCGACCGCAGGTTTACGTCAGATTGAGACGAACTAGAGCGAGCCGGACGAACGCGGAGGAATATCAGCGGGAGGGAGAAAGGAAGAGAGAGAGAGAGAGAGAGAGAGAGAGAGAGAAAGCCGCGGAAACGACGATGCGGAAGTGGAAAAGCTTCCATTGGGAGAAGGGATAGGGCAAAAACAGGCAAGCGGAAGACAAATAAAGCGAAGTGACGGGATTTGACGATGTAAAGGAAAAGGAAAAGAAGAAAAAAAAAACGAGGATCGGATGAGATGCAGAAGCGAGACTGCGAGCATTAGGGAAATTGAAACGGTTTTCTTTATCTTTTAAAGTTCTAGCTAAAGATAAGGGTTCGTGAAAGGAAAGCATACGTTTCTCTCGCCATCGATGGCGAGTCAATGGGCTCTTTTGTTACATATGTTCTTCCGATAGACGTGTATCTAGCACGTACTGGTTTCTCGATATAAATATATCGAAAGCAGCAACACGTTCTTTTTCTTTTTTTTTTATTTTATTTTCAATCATAATCGACAGATGCTTAGCAGCGCGCAAAATGAAATTGCAAGCGTATCGAGAGTTGCGTAAGTGAATTAATAACTTGATAGATAATTAGTATTCTGTAGAATTTTCATGGGGATAATGATAAATATCAATGATGATATTGACGGTTCCGGTCATTATAGTTATTAATTAAAGGGCGTGTAATTCACATTAATATTATATCATTACATACTGAAGTGCTTGATTCGCGTTGGAATTGTAATCTAATTGTGTGTATTGTAGCGTATCAAATGTCAATGTTAAATTGCATTCCTCTCAGACAATCGCTCATAATTTCCGGCATTATTAATTACTGTACATTTCAATAACTATATTTTTGATACGTACAACGCAGATTATAAAACTTGCGCACTTATTATGTCTCGTAATTTCTACTTTATTACATTTCAAATTTTCAGTCCGCTTATCCGATCTCATAAAAATACACGTTATAAAAATGAACTGAAATAATTAAATTCTTCTTCACTATCATATATATA
>NW_017304758.1:5148431-5151516 GCF_001594115.1 Trachymyrmex septentrionalis
ATATCTCATAACAGCTGTTCTCGGTCAAACGAAAATTTTATTAACGCGCAACACTCTCGCGCAAGAGTCCAAGATACCATTGCGAAATCCTGGACACTCGACGTTTTGTGGAGAACGTGGTGTTCGGCACAGTGAGCCACAGCGAATCTACTCGGGCGAGCTGTGAATATGGCCGTGCATTTCCACACACGTTCGTAATCTCGCGGCACACACGCACACGAATATATGGCCTCTATCTCGGTATTTACGATACCGTTCGAGCACGCACGTGCGTATGATGTACGAACCTCGGTAAATCTCGCAACAGCACACCAGCGTGCATCTCCCTCCCACCAACTCCCCCTCCCCTTCCCCCGCGGGTAGGGGGTTGTAGGTACCTCCGGCTCGAAGGGGGAGCTTCGGCGGCGAGGGCGTCACATTGGACCTATACCTACCTACCCCGCTTTTGGTATTCATGCTGACAGGTCGCCTTTATTGACTGTGGATAAACCGTGCGAGAGCGACTGCCGTCCGGATGGCCGTGCGTGTCTCGACAGTAGGCGAGCGTACACGTGTGCGAAACACGCACGGAGTAGAAATGGCGGTGGGCGAAGAGAAGAGAAGAGAAGAGAAGAGAAGAGAGCATCATAGGTGGGTAGGCAGAGGCTGCTGCGGTGGTCGCATTCGTATGCCGGCGGCACGTTTGGCAAATACGTGAAGGGCTTTGGTTTTCTACCGCGAGAATCAAACGACGCTGTCGTATGCCAAGCTCGCCAGACGACCACCACCTTCTCCTCCTCAGCCGCCTCCCCGTCTTACCTCCCCATTTATTTGATCTTTAATGTTATGGGCGATTGGCCATAAGTCATTGCTAAACTGCATTTTTCCGCAATGCAGTAAAAAAGTATTAACTCTCGTCCAAAGTCACATCACAGTGCTGGCAACGGTCAATATTTCAATCAGCTGATTCACTTAAATACGTCTTGCACGTGATTACACGACGGTCGCTTGATTATTAAAATTAGGACGTAAAGATTCTAATTAACTTTCTTTTTATATACATATATAGTTTGTTAGATGTCGAAAATTTCGTTTTATTCAATTTCAAATACAACGGCACGGAGATACTTTTATTTATTCTGCAAATCGTGAAATTATAGGCGCGAATGCCACACATCATGATTCTGCATATTTGCTTGTGTATACGGAATTAGACTTCTCAATATTTGTTACAGATAAAAAATGATAGAAATTTGTAAGCGATTGCAAAGCATGTTTGCAAAGAAATGTTGCAAAATGTGAAGAACATGTTTTGCAGCGAGAGCAAGATTACTCGTACGAAACGTGGGACACGTTTTCATCCTGATTTTAAACAACATGCTTTTGCTTCTACCATCTGTTAAAAGCATTTGCTTTTATACGTGTATTATATTATAAACTTATGCCTGCAGAGAGAGAAATAGTTGTCTGTAGAAATATTGTAAATAAAAAAAATATTTCTCTTCTCTCTCTCTCTCTCTCTCTTTTCTTTAATTAACAGATAAAAATGAAAAAAATATAATATAACATATAATGTTGTTACGCAAAATATATTTACCATATTTACTGTGTGCTCGCCCCTTATTTCGTGCGAGCGAACTAAAATTGTTTCGCACGTCCTTGGAGATAACGTTTCTACACTAGCACCCGGCATGCGGCTCATAGATTTCACCTAAAGCGTAAGTTTCCACTTTAAGCTCATTCTCAGCGGTTCTTGTGTGTAACCTACACCTCTTCGGGGGTACTCGATGTGTTGCGGGGTTTGATATTACGGTTCAACCGAACATACCCGCCATACAACCCCTTGCTTGGTCGTTGACCCATTGCGGGCGTTTTCCGCTATTCCGTGTCTCCGCGTTATTCCATGCCGCCCATTTCCATTGGGCATTGAGTACGGAACATTGTACGATGAAATTTTGGGCATCCAAATGTCAATATGCGACCCGTATCAAGCAACGCGAATTTGTTATTACTATCAATTTTAGCTACGAGAGGATGAAAAATGCAAAGGAAAATTGATATAAATTCGATAAACGGTTGCAGATCTGCATTATAGATGTCTTCCGTTAAGTGTATACGCTATACTTTACTGCAGTTCAAAAAATGTAATATTATTTTTTAATAAAAATTACATCACGGGTACACACACAAAACTGTGTGTTCCGTATGACTTCGTACGACGCGTCACACGAGCGAGCAATTCTCGGCGTTTAACGTAAATATTAACGTTAAACATTTAAGCGGCGTCCTGCAGTTGCTGTAATATAACACGCGCATAAATTACAGCACGGGATTTAATACAGAAAGCGGATTAAGCAATTAAGGCAAGAGGGTACGCCGCGTATAGCAATTTTTGCGAGGAAATCGCGCGTCGAGCGGCTTGATATAAATATTTATGTGTTTGTACCTCTTCTTCCGCACAGTGCGACCGGCTTTATGCATAAATATTCATGCGCATAATATGGGTCCCGATGTGCAGTTTGGTCGGTATTTTAGATTCCAAGGGACTGAAGGACGTTTCTAACTGACAGCTTCTGCATCCGCAAAGTTAATTACCGCTGTAACATGCGTGAATTTTACGGCCTTGTTCGCGAGAAAGACGTTATCGAGTATTCAAATGTGAAAAACTACATGGAAAGAACGATTTTGCTGACGTATACTATCTACAAATTATATACAAATGTGAAAATAAATTTGTTGGATTATTGGAAATAATTATGTAAAACGCTCGAGCTGATTGTGAAAATTTCTTTTTGCAGCATCACGCTTGAATTTCCTACACTATTTCATTTTGCTAGTCCAACGAAATTATATACATATAATACGAAACAAAATTATTTCCAAATTCGTATCTACAATATTTAGATATTTCAGCAAAATTGTCTCCTTTTGTATATTTGCTTACGTTATGTAAGCTGAGACAGAATAAAGTACACACAACTAAATATTTGTTAGCAAGGGGTAATTTGTCGACTCTGAAAATTTGCGTTAATGAACTCGAATTGTAAGCTCAGAAGAGTCTGAGATTATGCTTTTCTATCTACCTTACAACTCGCAAATGTAAATC
>NW_017304758.1:5151616-5152444 GCF_001594115.1 Trachymyrmex septentrionalis
GAATCTCTTCTGAGATTATGCTTTTCTATCTACCTTACAACTCGCAAATGTAAATCGCGTTTAATTTCCTCAATGTGCGTACGTAGGTACATAAGTACATAACACACGCTCTACTCTCTAGGTACGGATCCCATTCGCATAATTAAGTAAAATATTCGTGATTTTCGGCCGAAATAACATTTTAATGAGGCGTTTACTCCGCAACGATTCTCGCTTTGCATTTCCAGTCGGTGCATAATTGCAACGAGCTGCACGAGAACTATTGATACCCAATGCTGTAACAAGATTAAAGTTAATTGCGATAGTGCTTTTATATAACACAGATACGTGTTTTCATGGATACACAACGAACGCGAATCGCGGGCATCGCTTCCACATGCATTATTTATAGTGGACCGGAAAATAGTCGCACTAAAGTGCTCTTCGAATAAATTCGCATCATGAGTAACCAGTACATGTATAACATGTGTGTAAAGCGTAAATATAATTATTCTCACCTGTGTGTATCAAAATTATAATAAAATTTTATTACAAAGCGGCTTTTTCAAAGCGCGCATGTGGCTAATTAAATTTCTAGAGTTTCGAACGTGTAAAACGAAAATCGAAAATTTAATTAATATATAACCGCGTCCCGTGTTAGAACGTTGTTATTGATTAACTCATGTAAATTACTGTCGATGTAAATACGATGAGAAAAAAGCTAACGAATATCAACAAATACAACATCTAGTGCGACACAATAATGGCCACGAATATAATTAAATGTAAAGCTTAATGTGCCAAATTAGTATACAATGTGTCAATTATTTAATTAATTTTATATATTAT
>NW_017304758.1:5152544-5165859 GCF_001594115.1 Trachymyrmex septentrionalis
GCATCTCGTGCATATGGCGAGTGATTATCCAATTTTTCCGACGATCATAACTCGTTAAATTACGCGTGCTCGGAATGGAGCCATTTAATCGGCGCAGCCCCTGCAGCGTAAAATCACCTAATTTTATATTATAATTACAAACCGAGCTGACGCTAACACCGATCCCGACCGTGACGGACGGCCGTTTGAAATAATTAGGCCCCAATTACGTCGTATCGTATTCTCTAATTGAGCTCGCCTGCACGTGTCGCGCGCGCGCTAGCGCGAGCGGCGGCGAGCGGCGGCGAGCGGCGGCGAGCGGCGGCGAACGTGCGAAATGCCACGCGATGCCCGGTTTGTTGGAAGCGATGTCGACGGTTAGCGCGTTAAGTGGCTGCAATGAAATGTAAAATATGCTTGTTAACACGATAGCTCCCCTCCGGGGACTTAAAAACGGCACGGGCGCGAGGGAAAGAGAAACGAGACGTAGTTTGTAGCCCTTGTATTGTAGTAGAGGGAGAGGAGGGTACAAAGGCAGGGCGGACCTGCGAAAAGGGCGGTGGCCGTTACGTTGCGCTAGTGAAAAGGCAGGATGGAAAGTATGCAGGGAGAGACTCTGCCACTTTTATTAGAAGCCCGCGTGTACTCTTTTTCTCTCGCCCTCTTATGTCTACATATGTATTTCTATGTAAATAGCAGTTAAATCCCCTCTCTCTCTCTCTCTCTCTCTCTCTCTCTCTCTCTCTCGCATCAAAACGTTTATTACAAAATTTAAAAGAGTTTTGATACGTGTGTGACTGTTGTTTGTGAAAGTTCGCGTATGTACAAACGTACTTGGTGATATCAAAACGCAGCCGTGTCTTTCTATAATTGAATGTAGGAAGTTTCACAACTAGAATACCTACATTTTAAAGGCTAATTAATTCCTTGGAATATTACATCGGTATTTATACAGAGTAGAAACATCGATCGTTTGCTCGGATAAATTAATGTTTCTTTGTTTCTATTGTAATTACCTTTGGCGAATAAAAATTATTCAATTTCTCTGTCATGAAAATCGTATAGAAGGAGTTAATTTAATCTTTATGTTATTACACAAGCCCTCTATTAACTCATGAATATTTGTGATTACAGGACGTTTGGTCATGCATAAATCATACTGTTATTTAAATATTAAATCATTCTCTCTACGAGTCATTATTAATGTATAAATCAATCTGTAATCAAATTTTATTCAAACTAATCCACATTGATGTTATCTTAGCGAAAATTGACAAAATTTTCACGATAAAAATGATCAATGATTTAAAAAATTACAAGGTAGGGGAGACCGGGGCTAATAGACTCAATTTTCGATTTCGACTTTTTACAGACGAAATTTAGAGACTTATCGAAAAAATGAATTCTACACCAGTTACTACATTTGACTACCTAATAATATCTTAATAATAAAGGGAAACTGATAACTAACGTGAAAAAAATGCATTTTTCTAATGCGTTCCATCTGATTCGACTAGCTCTGAGACCGGAATAATTCGACTAAGATTATTAAAATAAAGATTAATGTATTTTAAGCTACATCTTTAACTACATATTAATAAAACTTTTATAAAAATAGATTTTAAACACAAACATCGCTTCGCAGGACAAAACAATGCTTTTTTTTTGCAACATTTGTTCATTTCGTATAAAAACACGTCAAACGAGCCTAGTTTTCGAAATTGGACACATGGGAGAACTAAATTTATAATATTTACCACTGAGGAAAATCTCTTTAAAGGAATACAATTTTGAGTAAGTACTATAAGAGTCGTCACTAAATGAGTCATACAGTTCCATGCTGTGGTTAGTCTACTATCCCCATTCGTTCATTTTTTAAAAACATTAACAACATACGATAACAAAGACACATAAACTAAAAAAATCTGTTGGACTTTATTGAGTAAGAACTACACTTACTATCTAAGAAGAAATCACATATCTCAGACAATCATATACGATTGTAAAACAAAAATTTTAAGCATAAAAATATTTACTTAGGTGTACGATTTTTTCAAATTGTGGCATAACTTCCATCATAGAAGCGTGTTCGCAAGATGTTACAGCAGACTGAGCGGCAGTCGCTGCTGCGCTTTACGCGTGTGTTTTAATACAGCCTCGATTATTCTACTTACCCCTATAGTCAACTGACCCCGGTCTCTCGCCTATATACATCCCGAACACGTCACGTTACGAAAAATTTTAACGCAACACAAACGAAATCGATCTACGGTCGATTCCTGGATACTTTTCGAACATGTAAGCTTAGAGCAACTGTTTTCGTGTAACAAATTTCTCATCAGCACTTTCGCGTACAACAATTCTCGCGTACAACATACGTCGCTACCGCACGTGTACAAGTATGCGGACCGATGAAAGTACGCCGGTAATGTTCGTCGGTGGTGCTAACTGCCGCGCACAATGTGAAATATGACCAGTCGTATCTCTCGTACGGCAGGCTCGTTTTACATACAATTACGATTTGTATCGGGGCGTAATTTTCCTCCGAAACACGGAACGAAAGATCGGCGCGACTGCTCTCTCTCTCTCTCTCTCTCTCTCTCTCTCTCTCTCTCTCTCTCCCTCTTTTACCGACCACCTCGGTCGGCAGTCTGCGCACGACATGCCCGCAGGAGTTACACAGAACGAAATGAAGGTCCTCGGCAAATTCGATTCCTAGCCGTGAAAAGCGCTCTCTCGCTCTTCTCGCATTCTCTCTTCCTCTCGCCATTTCCCGATCTCGCGCGGCCCTTGACATTTCCTCCCCCCACCCCCAAAAACACACACACACACACACACGTCTGCCATCTTTCGCGCGCGCACGAAATTTGCAGTTACCTGCATCCTATTTTGTGGTAATTGGCGAGCTACCTTTGTCTCCGAGAATGCGCCGATACGCCAAGTCGGAAGAACGACGCAAATCGGCGCTTCCGCTCGGCGGGGCTTATATCCTGTTAGGGATTGTGCAGCTATCGAAGTATCGATTTAATGGTACAGACGCGTTAAAAGCGGTTTGCGGGAAAAGTCCGAACTGGTACATCGACTGTTAAAGGCTCTACGCTTCAGAACACATCGATCCTGAATCGTTCTTACACGAATAGAATTTGTAGAATTCCCTTTGGGAGAAATGTAACGGAAACTGTAACTCGTTTAGAGAGAGAGAGAGAGAGAGAGAGAGAGAGAGAGGGAGGGAGAGAGACAGCCCCATGTTCTATCAATTATACCAAAATTCTAAGAATGAGAGGTGTTAACTTGATAGAAGTCAATAAAACTGCGAAAGATAACATCCCCTTTTTCGCATCTGAGAGTCCCCCTTGCCTCTTCAATACGAGAACATCCAACAGAGGGAAAAGTAGGATTGACTCTGGTTAAGAACGTCTGCGAGAATGCAAGTGGAATCGATCGATTGTTTACGCTAACAGTTTGAAAGGGGATCAGGTAGGCGCCTAACCAGACTTTCGTCCCGCATTATCTTTAACGAGTTACCGGAAAGTTTCTGTAAGAGAACCCCTGGGAACTCAAGTGTGGCGAGAGAGAGAGAGAGAGAGAAAGAGAGAGGGGGGAAGGTAGAAGAGGTGACTCGGAAACGGTGCGGGGCGACGGGGCCGGGAGGAGAGTGAGCGAAGGAGCAGCGAGGCGCTTTCCTGCAAAGAATATAAACAATGCGTTTTAATTAGAGCCCCTCGCCCCGATGAATGCACAATTGTTGCCCCCGGGGGGCTTTACACTACGCCCCGACGCCGCCCCGACGCCGCGTTTCCATCTCTGCTTCCGGTAGGTAACGCTGCGTGCCGTGTATATCAGATGCCCCTGACGTGGATAAAACTAATTTTTCCTCTCGCCTCGGTGGGGATGCGGTTCATTTTTGCTGCATACTAATAGCGCCGGCTATGTGTTACGGCAATATGCAATATCTATTCAGACATGAATGTGTGGACGTTCAAGTAAAGTCATTAATGAAAATAATATTATAGAAAAAAAGATTATTATTATTATTATTATTATTATTATTATTATTATTATTAACCAACCATAGAAGATGATTCGTTTACATTTAATTTAATTAAATATTTTTTTTATCTCTCCTATGCTTTATTTACAATATCTATCCTAGGATAATAAGTAAATTTTTTAGCTTCCTTCCGTTTTTTATTTAATTATTTCTTAAATCATTTTTGTACGTGTAGAGGTTGTTTAGCACTTGAAACGATTAGTAAGGTCTGTAGGTTTGAATCTTTTCAGTCTTGCCGTCTGTTCACTTTTTGAGAGATTTTTTGCTGGTTGAGATGAGTGTCTAGTTTTGAGTAAGTTTGAGTTTTTTTTACTAAAATTATGTATTTCTTCTCTCACTATACACATGCGAAGATCTCTGTGAAGCACTTCGTTGGTAACAATTCTTAAAACCTTGGATTGGAAACACTCAAGTATTTCGATGTTACGAGTCGCTGCTCGCGATCCCCAGAGTTGGATTCCATAAGTTCATACTGGCTTAAGTATAGTTTTATAGATTAATAATTTGTTGTCCAATAGCTAGTTGTGAGTTCCTGCTCATCAGTCAATATACTCGTATTAATAGTTTGTTGAGTTTTAATTCCAAAATATTATTTAAATTTATCTTTAATATAATGAATAAAGAAATTTAGAAAAGTAGACTTTAAGTTTTGTACTATAATACTAGTCTATCATCAAATGAGACTATGATAGAGAAAAGTGTACTTTTTAATTGTCGAAAAGAAAAATGAGAAACAAATCAATAATATATCTTTCAAAAATTTTGAAAAATGATACATATTCCAGTAAAAATCACATATATTTTACGTTCCAATGTATGCACGTACCATAAATGCTATCCTTTTTTTGGAACAAAACTTAAAATATTTTATTTCTTAAAATTTAAAATATTTTATTTCTTCCTCCTTTCGATAAAATTAATTTCTAGAAAAAAAAAAAAAGCGCGAGTCCTCTTCGTTATTTAAAATTTTATATAATGTTAACTTTTTATACGTTTTACTGTCGTGTGAGTTTTATTATCATTTCTCTATCTCGGAGAGAGTACGAGGATGCTCGCCGCAACAAAATTCCGCAACAATCGACGGTAAACGTGTCTTTTACTCGAACACGTGACAATAATTCCGTTTGGGAGAATCGCAGGTTTGTATCCTCGTGCCACCTTCACGCCAGCACATGTATGCATGCGTGAGCTCGAAGGTCCTAGAGCTGTAGCGTGCACACGTGACTGGCTTGCATAACGCATCGCCTATTGTAATGCGCAATGACAACGTCGTGTGTTAGCTTGGGTTCGATGATGATGGTGTTGTTATACGGTTGCCCGGTTGTCGTTGGGTCTCGCTAGAATTTCGCGATAAAGCAATTTATTCGAATCAAGGAGTGAATCGTCATTTACTTTCGACGCAACCGATCTCTAGTATCTTCTGTCCAATCGTAAAAATATATTAAGATCTGACAATTTTTTTTTCACCCTTTATTCACCACGGTAAAATTGTAGTACAACGCAAAATATGTCTCGCACGCTTTATCTAAAGTTCTGTTTAAAAAAAGAAAAGTATCGGATTAAAGATCTTATTTTTAAAACAGTTAACAGTTTTTAAAAAGACCAAAAAATATTTTAATTGTAATATATATATTTAATATATTCGTACTATTTTGATGAGTACAAATGGAATCTTTAATCGAGAGTTTATTCAATTCATCACATTCCTGTTTCTTGCATAAAGAGAATGTTTATTAACTATTAATTATTAATCTTTTTTACGCACAATTCGGTCATTCGTGTCCTGCATATATTTCTTTTCTGCGAGTACAAGTAATGACACCCGATTAAATAATAGTCTCTACTCTTTTCTATCTTTCAAATACACAACTTTACAAATACTTTCTAAAGATGTTAAAATATACACATGTAGGAGAATCATTGAGTAATAATTTTTATATATATTTATATAAAAGTGATGAAAAATCCGAAACACGAACCTATCGCATGGATAGAAAAACTATCCTGTGTACTGAGTGTAATAATAATAAATTTTTACTAATTAATTAATAATTGATAAAGTTAATAATTAAACGCATGAAAAATGTGAAAAATAAATTCATAAAAATGTACAATATTGTTACAGGTGCAGGGATACAACTGTACAAGTGGGAGAAAAAACGCGATGCTTTGGAATTTAACGGGAAGCAGGTATATACGAGACAGAATTTCTTTCCTTTTTTTCGTCTTAAATTTTTCAAACGAATTACTTCAAAAATGACTTTCGCGTTTGATGACGCGAGTAAATCGCACGAGCGAATCAGCTGGCTAATCGCGTAATTATTTTTAATTTTCCGTGTGCACGACGCCCACGCTTATCGCGCCTCTGGCGGTAATATCGCATTATACGTACGTACGTACGTAATGCCGGGGGTTATTATTCTCGCAGGGAACGACGACGATGAAGCATGAAAACTTAACTGGCTCATAAAGGGGACCGGCGCGCGGTTGGAAGCACCGCTTTACGAGCTTCTGCATTCGCGAATCGTCGCGCTTCACAGAACTGCTTTTCATGAGGCAGCGAACAAACGGCTCGCGATCCACTGACCACAAACGAAAACGGTATTCTTCACCCGCGCTACGGTTAGTGATAAACCCCCCCCTCCCCCCCAAGAATGTGCGTGGCGCGATGCACATGGTCGAATAGCCCGCAACGATGGCCACGTGAAATGTCGGTTGACAATATCGAAAACGACCTGCTGTTTCAGCATCAGAACAACATTGCACGCGATCGTCGCAATATGCACCATCGCATCCGTATAAATATACCATAACGGCGATATCATTACAAGTATAGTACTTTGTAAGCATTACCGAGAAAATATGTATTATTGATAAAAAGTATCATATTCGTCGTAACATTTTTATCGGCAACAATTATCTTGGAATGTTTTACTTTTTTGAAATAATATATTCCGACAAAAAAGATTCTCACGTTCGAAGAGAAAAATGTTCCCTCCGTCGGCATAATAATAAATAATGTAACGTTCAAACCTGCGCGCGTTTTAAATTTTAACGTGGCGTGATCAATGAATAAAATATAATAACCAAAACTGATGACTAATATTTTTCTTGAATACCTTGAAATCGCGTTCTTTCCTATCCACGCAAAAGTGCACACATTTAAAAACGTGGATATTTATGTTGCGCGTGTTACATCCTTTTACGTGTAATATCGAATTTAAAGCGCAAATGCAATAACGAATTGTGAATTTTAATCAAATTTTCTTCAGTGATGACGAAGGATACACCACTACCTTTCATCTTTGCCGGCATCTCTTTATCGTGCCAGTAGACTTCTTAGTTTCTTACGCGAACGAGAATTGAATTGTTGCCGCGTTATTGTACATATTGCGTGGCGTTACAGCCTTCGGAATTGGGTCAAACAGTTAACGATCGGTATCCAGGTTACGAGTCAAGCCCACCTACGTGAATGCAAGCGTCGTTCTATCAACACGAAAGATAATCGCTTTTGGCGAAAGATTCCCTGGCGCGCGATCGATTGTCAATACTTTCCACGTTCTATCGAAGGAAATAATTAACTCCATAAACCACGAGACGTCGAATATTATGGGATTTATAATTCGAAGAACATTTGGCAATGGTATCTTAAAAACGCTGTTCCCAGGAGCGGTGAAATTAATTCCGAGATATATTTCCAATATATTTGCATTATAATTCTCATCGTACGAATAATCGCGAGAAAAGAATCTTGAGACTTTTCAAGACTTTTACAATATACATATGTACCTCTACAGAATTTTAATTCACGGAAATATTCATTTTTCATATTTGATTATAATATATGTATATATGAAAGTTTTTTAATAATTTTTCAACATTTTTGTCAATTTTTATTTCTATTTATCGTTAGTTTCGCGAAATAAAAAATACGCGAAAGGAAAAATATAATTTCTTGCATTTCTTGCAGCAAATACGAAAAATTTCCACCTAGTCATTGCAATTTTCGAAATAATTGAAGATTAATACATACATCTACCGAAATACACATAGATATGTATCGAGTTGAAATTTCCATTCGACGAAGGCCGTAGGTAAATGGCAGAGATAGAGACAAATCGGATGGTTATCAGGGATTGCAGAGGGAGAAGAGAGGAAATTGTTACACCGAGGCGTCGACGGTCTCGCAATCGCAACAAACTGGAGAAATTAATATAAATCTCATTTCCTCGGTATACGGATACACCAAGTATTGTCTTACGTGTTTTCATTCTCCTTGCTTTCTCCTTCTCAATCCCCACGCAATTCGCGAGTATTTATTTCTACTCGCCACTTGTTTTATCGAAATCGGAGTTTTATCGAAAAAAAGTTTCGCTACCATTAAAATCATGCTGATTTAAATTAAATTAACTATAACCCACGCTAAATTTACTAATTAATTCGACGAAATTGCCGTAATTAATTAAATCACAAACTCTTAAATTTCATAGCATTGCGCAGCGATGCTTTTTAATAATATTAATAATTTTTAATAATACTACATTGCGACATTGTCGATTCATTAATAGGCACGCGAATGGAATTGCAGACAAGGGAATGCATCCGGCACATCCGATGCATGCGATGAAATCAAAATCGCAAATACAACGACTTTTGATTAACTACTCATCGATTGTGTGCGAAATCGTGTGCCGTGTGTGCCATACGCCATACATGGGACGCGATAGGAGGAGAATGCTGATAAGAGCGGTGGCGACGCACGCGACATGGTAAATAAACGTACGATTAATTAACAACAACACACACGCCGCTGCCGCAAGCTTGCCCCGTCGATACCGCAGTAAATCAGCGGCGATGAGAATATAATAATCGAGAACCGACGCGTGGAACACACTTGCACCTAATTGATATATCGTCAAGTTTTTGTCGACCGTCGTGATTTATCGTGTCGGTCGGTGCGTTTCCACGAGAGAAATGCACTGCGTGTACCGTTTACGCACGTTCATCGGTCGTTTACGTTACTAGAATGGATTCGTTTTCCCTGTTTCCCCTCCCGGTGCGGGTACAGGGAAATGGTATTTTTCCGAGGGCCGCAACCGATCGCTACGTCTCGCTTTATAAATCACTTTCTACGCGAAACGCGAAGTTGTTTCGGTGCAAAATCTACACGCCTCTATTGTAGATTGATTCCCCGAGACAAGCGCTTAATTAGTATTTTGCAATTAATTCAACGCATATTGCATCTCTCTCGTCTGCCAGTTGCGTGGTAAAAGTGTGATTAACGCCAGCGCGTTGATATAATAGCCAATTAAATCGGTGATCAAACGACTTTTTCAATGAAATCTCTTTTCGTTTCAGCACACACATTTCTTCGTGTCGTTAAAACATATCATTGTACATCGCAGTATATGCAGGTATACACGTATGCAATATTTGTATCTAGAAGCAAAGAGACTGCGGGAAGGCAACTCATTCGCGTACGTTCTCGAATATCTCCGCGCGACGACGAAGATACAAGCAAAATACCGTAAATGCATCGAGAGAGTAAATGCACAACGGCACAAATGTAGATCTACCACGTAGGTAGGAGGGAGGATAGAGAGAAGACGAGTTGCAAGCGTTTTCCACAACCCCCCCTAGGGGGTGCGTCAACGGTCCTGTGCGGCAATGCCGGAGCAGAAGCAGATGAGGCGGAGGAGAGTCGGAGGAACCGGGAGGAAGATGGCGAAGGGGAAGGGGAGTGGATGGTAATATAACGCGAGGAATAGAACTCGGTAGACTCGGTTAATTAACGAAACCCACATGGGACAGGCCCATGCTCTGTGTCCAGGCCGTAGCCTCCTCCTCCTCCTCCTGCTCCTCCTCCTCCTCCTCCGCTCTTCTCCCCCATCTCCTCTCGCTCTCTATCTCTTCTATCTGGCATATCGTCCCTTCCCTCCGTTGTCTTCCTATTTCTACCCACCGCACTACGAATGCGCTTGTAAGGTTGCACGTAAATAACTGCGCATCCTTACTTGTCCCCGCGTTGAACGCGTAGAGATACGACGACAGTGAGTAAACGAGACGGTGGATAAAGTTTCGGTTGCACATAATGGAAAATACCAGGGGGAGGGGGGGTGGAAGAAGGAGAAAAGATTTGTTCGGATTTATTCGCGTTCGTGTATTTAAAGAAATTCCCATTTACTCCCTACTTCACTCGGTTATTTTCGAAACCGCGATCCACGCTTTGCGTTCCCGTACCATGTTCAGGTCCAGATATGGAATGCGGATAATTTGTGCCGGACAGAAGTCCGGGGGTCGTGCCCGAGAATTCTGACGAGCGCTTAGGCACGCGATATAACGTGCACGGTATGATAGTTCCAGCGACGATCAGGATGCGGCTAAGTGAAAGCGGATAAGCGGATACTATAGATTAAATAGAAGAGACGCGATACTATCTCTTTCCTTCCCGCAACGTTCAAAACGTTATTTCGTATAGCCAAAATCGTAATATTACATTCTACGTATTTCAGTATCGGCGATACTGAACTTAAACCTTTCAGTGGCATCTCTACTCGTTGCCGTTGTAAAATGTGTTTAGTAAAATTTTCACGTTTATACAGAACGGCGCTTGATAATCAAATTTGAGAAATCACTTTATGATGGAATTTTATGAAAAGTTTTTTTTTGCGAAAAGTTTTTTAATTAAGTCAATTCATTCGTCGTAGTCCGGCCGAATAAATAGAATGTTGAATTTTCTGAAGAAATAGTAAAAATTACAGTTTGAAGTGCGCGGCATGTTAAACTGAACGTAAAGGAAGTCGTGCTAAGTGCTTAATTCTGTCAAATTTTTTTGTGTCTAATACAATTCATTAATTTGGATGTTATATCTGACAACAAGCTTGCCTCTAAAAGAATTAAGAACCGATGAGAGTATCACGAGGAATGGAATAATTAACAATTCCTTTCTCTACAACGTACAATCGCTGACTACTTCGCATTTACTTTCGCGTCCCTCTTCGATCGAGATTTAATTCCCCACAGGTCGAATTAAACGAAACGTCAGTGAAGCGTCTATGTGACGTTCCACGTGGTCGAGGACGACGCAGAATTGTTACCCCATTCTAGCAGTCGCGCGCGAGAGGGCGGGGGAGAGAGAGAGCGAGAGAGAGCGAGAGAGAGAGAGAGAAAGAGAGAGGAAGAGGAGGAGGAGGAGGAAGTAATAGCAGATGGGTGCAAAATAAACAGCGAAACATTCGTGCGGGACAGTCGAACGGATAGATGGGCAAACCGACGGCCGTGTGGAACAGGATAGCGTCGCTACTGTCTGAAAGACGAACGTCCTTCAATTATCCGTACGCAGAGTACCGCACATACTCGCCGTAACGAGCCCTTGCAGTAAAACATGTCCGTACTAAACGTTTCTCGTGATGTGCTGTTTAAATTGTGCGTGCAATATAAATTTCCAGAGCAGAGAGAACTGTCCCTGAGTGCTTTTAAACCATCGCATCGTAAACCTGCTCTTTATGGTCTTTTATTAATATTTTGTTTTTTTTTTTTTGTCTAACCGTGAAACAATCGTGAAAATATTTTTATATCCTACAAATGTTCGTGTGAAGAATAAATATTATCAAGAATAACACATAGATATGTAAAATATGAAATATCTAACGAAATGCTACTTCACAATTTTTCATTTGTTCGCGATACACATCCTCCTGTAAATCACATTAAAGTGATAAATTATTTCGAAAAACTCGATTTTATTGCACAGATTTTTATTTCCCAGAGGACATTTGAATATATATATTTTTTTTGTCGCGTGTGGGTTGGGTATATTGCTCTTACGACCGATAAACTCTAGTGTCATTTCACCAGAGAACGAAACGGTCAAGGAGGCGTGAATTATGAGGTCACGCAGCGTACTATATTGTACCTATAAATCGTCATTTTCGGATTTTGTAAGTCACGATCCCATAAATAAATCTACAATATTCTCTTGGCAATTTGCTTGTTTTTTCAAAGGCAGATTTGCAGAAAAACATTATGCACATATGTTATGATTTATATACGTGTTCGTTTTATATATCTTATCTAAATTTTCTCACTTGCACGTATCTTCCTTATCTAAATTTCTATCTGCATTACACTCTTGTTATGTAAATTTTCGATTGCATCGGCCAAATCTTATCACCTCCAGGATTTTACTGTCGTCAATTACACTTTTATAAAATATTAAAAGCTGTATACAGGATTTTTTTTAATAAATTAAAGTTACATTTATAATACTTGTAATTGTTTTATTTTTCTCCTTTTAATATTTTTATTACTCGCTACTTTTTAATTGGATTAATTTAAAAAGCAAACTATAATGTAATAACGATATATTCTATACATATACGGTAAATATATTTTTTTATTCGATTTGATAATTTAACGAACAAGTTGTGACAATTCTTTTCCTTTTAATTGAATAATATAATATAAACTAAAGAAATAAAAACTTAATTTTTCTCCTAGATTGCGAGCTACTTTATCGCGTAACTTCTAATTTGTGCTAAAAATATTCGGACAATAGGTAAATATTACGATGTACATATATGCAAGATGTGCTGCCTAGACATGTGTAGCACGGAATTCAAACGTACCAACATCATCATTCGTGTACAGTGTACACGAAGCAAGCAGAAGGAGAAGCTCAAGAAGTAACACGAACGTGTGGCGAATAGAAAGACAATAGAGAATGACAGACGCACGACATGGAAGACCGAGCGAAACCTGACGGGGATTCACGAGGGCACGTTTCACCTTTGGAGTTTTGCAGGTATACGCCGAGCCTCTTGAAAGCACCGTCGAGTTCGCTCCCTTCGCTCTGGTCGAGGGTTGAGCTTCACTTCGGAGAGCTTAAACCGAAAACATAATCAAATCTCGCTGAGAGCTGCCGCGGTGCAAAGTTACTAATTGCTTAATTTCCCTCGCTCCACTCCAGTCTTCTTGTCTTCTAGCATGCTCCTTCGATGCTCCGCCTCTTTCTGTTCTTCGTCTTCGGCTTGTCTTATTTTATCTAGTCTACCCTCATTTTTTCATCCTTCTGCCATCTATCATATTATCGTGCAGCTTTTATTTCTTTACGTATCTTCTCGTTTTCTATTCCTTATGTTTCTTCCTGCTTTTCATTTATGTATTTCGAAAGAATACGTTGACGTAAACATATATTAAAATAAAAATTAATAACTGAATATAATACGTTATTGTTACAAATATATACATATATATATATATATATATATATATATATGTATATAT
>NW_017304758.1:5165959-5171169 GCF_001594115.1 Trachymyrmex septentrionalis
ATTTTTTTTTTGAAGTATCTAATAAAGAGTCAGAAATTTCGTATCGTAAACAATCGTGTTTACGCGTGAATTGATACAGTTTTCTGTAGAATATACTTGTATATATTACCGAGAGATATAAGACAAGTTGCAGAAAGATCGCCAGAGGCAACGTATGGCAGTTTCCTCTGTGTGAAGGGAAATTGCATGTGAGGAAGAACGTTGTCGCCTGTCGTCAAGTGTTATTCTACCTCTCCTTCTCTGGTTTCCCAACCTTGTCGCGTTCATTCTCTATTCTATCGCACACACACACACACACAGTTTCCTATTGTACGACGGAGCAATTCTTAAGCAGCGGAAAAATAAATAGATTACTACAAACTATTCCATTCTAAAAAAGAAAAAAAAAATGTAAATGTAACAATTAAACTAACAATAAGTTACGATCACTAAATCATTTATATAATTGGTGTACAGTGCGTATTGTGTGTATAGTACGCAGATGTAAATTTTCAAATTCTTACATATCTTCAATAATTTATTACGACCAATAGCGTTTCTCACTGGCAGAACTGGTACATGTACTCAACTGCATATTAAAGCTGTTGTACACTAATCTGAATAAAATGAGATATTTCAATTAATAAAATAACCAATATATATTTTATCAAATACCACAATAAAATGTATTGAGGTCGTTGAGGATTTAATACGGCGGTTTAATTCGTTTTTATATTTCTATTAAACGCGTACATGTTCACGATTTGTGTATAACAGCTTTAAAGTGCACTGAGTTGCGCATCGACTCTGCCAGTGAAAAACGCTATAATTTCTAAATTATAAATCTTGCCAAAGAAAACCAACTTAAAGAGAACATTTATTGTTCCAATTTTTGAAAGTTACGAATTTATGTTTGTGATGTCAACTGACATACGTGTTGGCGTACACGGTACGCCATTTGTTTCCTCAATACATATATATTCTATGGACGCTATATATAATCGCGATGCTGATTATATATTCTTATACCATTAAAATAAACAACTAGGGGTCCAACGGGAATACTTGCTGCATACTAAATCGTTACCAGGCTTACAGCACATAAAGTCCAAGCAATCGATCTGCTGAAGGGCAACGAATCGTGCAAACGCGATTTCATGCGAAACGAGCTCCGAAACTACCTGTCACGTTTCGCGCAGAGAAATTCTCATCTTCTCCTCACTGTTCGCTATTCACGAAATAGGGAAAATTTTGAAGTCAATTTCCGATTTCTGTTAAACACTTGACTGACAAAGATTTAATTTTCATTCTTAATTGCGATCAATGACTTTATTTTCCAAATACTCTCTTCCGTAAGTAAATATATCCAAGTGTGATGAATAGTAAAGACAATAAGACGCAAGGTATAGTGAGTGCGCAAATTACGTCTACTGAATTAAAATAAAATATGTGACACAAACGTTCGCAACGTTGTTACAAAGCGTCCGAAGACGTACAAATTACAATGCGGTTTTCCCAGGCGTTTATTAACGGCGTGGCGTGAGTGCCTTCCCTCTTACGAGCAGACCAGCCGTAAAGTTCTACGATGGGAGGCGGGGGGGGGAGGGGAGGGGGAGTTAAGGCAAATTTTCCACCTTAACGTTTGTCTTAAGAAGCACCCTGCGTTTCTTTCGTCGCGAAGGTACTACCGCGCCATCGAATAAATTTCAAAATGCCGCGGTAGAAAGCATAGACGCGAACTCTCCGCTCCGCTCCGTAACGGTAATACTATCTCGGAATATATACGAGGCAAAGCAGAACGTGAATTTTACTGCTGAGCTTTCCCTTAAAGCCTTCTTATATTTCTTTTCGTAAAGTAAAAAACATAAAGGAAATGAGGAAAGAAGAAACAGGCAGCAGACGGACAAAGCAAAATACAAGAAGGGAAAAGAGAGAGAGAGAGAGAGAGAGAGAGAGAGAGAGAGAGAGAGAACATTGACGAAGTAATAGCTACAGACCTCGTATCCGTGTACCTCCCGCCCTCGATATACACGTTTCGAGCCACCAGAGTAATCGATCTGTCGGACGATACTCGTGCCAATGAATCGCTCGAGCGCGATTTCACGCGAAACGAGCTCCGAGACCACCCATCACTTCCCGACAGAGAAGGGAACCTTCGACCGTGCAGGTCACCTTCGGTGAAGGATGGTCCGTTCGATCGCGATAAAATGATCCCTCCACCCAGCTTTTGGCCGATTTAACAAATCGTCCCGGTCCGGAGACCTTGCTACGGGCTTCTGGCTCGCCTCTCTCGTTCCTTGCCGAGAAAACGAAAGAAAAGAAAGGAAACCCGAGTTAAGTGTGCTGGGTTTCAAGTGTACGTATATACCAGTACGTACATCGAAACGCGAATTTTGAACGAATTCGTATACCTTTTTATCAATTGCATATTGCACCGGAAACAATTATCAGTTTTCATCTTCGCTCTTGCACAATTCGCGATCTGATTAGCGAGAATTAATGTGGTCTTGTAAAACTTTTTTTACATATATTGTATCATACGCGCAAAATATATATATCGTATTCGAGATTAAACTCTCGATTAAAGAAATTTGCATTTTTCAACACGAACGGTTCTCAGTAAACAACACTCAATTGATTCTTCCAGATTATTACCTCTGCAAAAAATAGGTGGTAAGTCTCTGAGAAACGACATGGTCGTACCATGCGGGCGAAAATGTAATAAAGGAGAAGATACTCGAACGAAATAAATCTTCGATCTTTCCCTTTCACTCGACACTCGATCCTCTCCTTCGCAATAAAAAAAAAAAAAAAAAGAAGAAGGCAATGGTCACGTTCGAATATAAAATACAATTTCCCAAGAAAGCTTGTATCGACATCACCAAAATTTAAAAATTCTTTTGTTATTTCTCTTATATATTTCATTTGTTGTGCAAACAAGACAAAGTTTTGACCGACCAAGGGTTTTGACCCAAGAAAGGGAAGAAAAGCTCTTTAAAAGTTCAGGGTCTAATAAAGAGACAAACTATAATACTTTTGAACATGATAAGTTAATATTAAATGATATATATTTTTTATGCTTTCGATACGTGGAGAGAATGAAATAATAGACGAAAAATGAAAAATCTAAATAATTTTTTCCGCACATTGCAGTCTCTTCGGAATAAAAATATTTCAAGGCACATAATGATATTTAAATTATTTTATGTCTCGCATATAATTAAGACAACTTTTACATTACAAATGTAACTCGCTTTTGTCAAAGTCAAGATCGTGATATCTTCATGTTACGGATATCTAGTTGCGCGTACAATATGGATATCACGTAACAATATGCTATTAGTAATACATCCTGTGCACTGGCTTATCGCATAATATATATA
The DNA here is from genome assembly GCF_001594115.1 of Trachymyrmex septentrionalis. Taxonomy (NCBI): domain Eukaryota; kingdom Metazoa; phylum Arthropoda; class Insecta; order Hymenoptera; family Formicidae; genus Trachymyrmex; species Trachymyrmex septentrionalis. The sequence continues at coordinate 5,169,322 of NW_017304758.1, forward strand.
TCATATATATATGATATATGTATACGATACAATTATTTTATATGATTAATAAAGAAAAAATCTCATGTATAACGTATATTTAATAAAATACAATTATTTAAAAAAAGAGTCGATTAGTCTACATCAGGCCTGTTTCAACCCAATTTGAGCTCCGGAGCCAAAACGCAAAGCCGACATTCAAGCCAAAAATTCAATGTAAGATTTTAGAAACTATAAAGTATTGATAAGCCTAAAGTATTAGATGCGTATCTAACACAGTCTCCGAAATCTTACCCACATTGAATTTTTTTGAATGGTTTTGCATTTTGGATCCGGAGCTCAAATTGGACAGGCCTGATCTACATATAAATAGTTATTAAAGCTTCATTTTTTATCAGTTTTCAAAACTTACTTGTAAGCATATATTTCAATAAATTCGCGGTAGTAATTAAGAAGAAAAGCTAAGATTATCTGTTTTTTATTCGAATGTACTCTAGGAATATAACCAGCAAAAGATAGTCCACTTTTATCCACATTTCCATTTTCTTTGTCATCTTTAATTAAAATTCGTGAGAATTCATTTAACCGTAAAAATTAAAAAGTTTTTTATCTTGCTCATTCTATATCGTTATACATACATACGTGTATATTCACACTATTATAATAAGATAAAACTTGATTGTTTCAAAATAGTGAGAGACATTTGTATGAAATTTTTTCCGAAATTCTACGAAATTATAAAATCATTATTACATTAAAAATTCTTTTATCTCTGTTATAAAATCTAATTTTTTAAATTCCATGTTTATGAGAAAGAATATCATAAATGAGTTAATTAATTACATATGTACAATTTTAACATTGCTTCATACTAATTAACTTTGTTTATATACGTTTCGTAAAACATTTCGTATTACGATTATAACCAAGCAATTATTATTTTTACATATTTTTTTCAGAATCATGACGACAATCTTTTGATAGGTTTTTCACGTCTGGCGAACTGCGTCGCACAATGCGTCGCATAACTATAATCATAACGTGTCTTATCGGACTCGCTCAAGTATTATAACTAGGGGTAATATCGTTAGTGGGCGGTGCTATTGGACATACGAAGAAGTTTTCAAGAGAAATAGAAACGAAAACAAGAAAACGCCAAGTGTTCAAGTGCCCATTAGCTTCTACTACTACACTCAGCATTTAACTCTTCGATGTAATCGGCCATTGAAGACGACGATTTATATCTCGTTACGTCGTTTCTACCACGGGCGGAGAACACCCTTTGTTCGACCTATGGAAAAAGTGGCCTCCTAAGATACATTTTGCGCTCCCTAATCTGCGTACTACGGGACCATCCTTATCTCGTGGTTCCTTTCTACATTCCTCACTCCACCCCCTTGCGGTTTTTGACCGTCTTACTCTTATTTCGCGTCTTTCTGCTCCATGGTCGTTTCCCGAAAGGATCGTCGAGAGACTCGAGGAATCCGCCTCTCGTTCCAGAGCGAGAGAAACAAACGAAACTCGGGGAAATCGTCTTTGCTATAGTGTCGCGCCTCCCTCTTGCTTTCCATCTTCCATACCTCGTCTACCCTACCATTTCTATGCGGTGAATTCGTTTTCCGCAAGGATGAAAGAGAAGCTCTGAGACAACCAGTACCGAAACGAGAAAATTTCTTTACAAATATATGTCTTTTGGGCTTATTTTCTTTATCTATAAAATAGATAGAATCTCTCGTCTTATATAAATGTAACAAGAAAATATACTTTTACGTGTGACAGACATACAACATGATGCATGTGTGGATATTTACTATAAAACGAATTAAATATATATATATATATATATATATATATATATATATATATATA
>NW_017304758.1:5171269-5184760 GCF_001594115.1 Trachymyrmex septentrionalis
TTAATATTAATTTTTATTATTAATATACAGAGTGTCCTGGTGATACTAATAAGAAAATAGTATAAATTTTATATTTTCGACTTATGTAGGATCATCACCCTCTTCGCTTGTATCACCATCACATCAGTTTTAGGACATTCATTATATTGATATATATAAATACTTATATTTATGTATATATAAAATTCAATTTATAAAATACATTTCTCTCACAACAACATCTAATTTTATAATACAATTCTTGCATTATTATGTGCATATATTTTTATTAAATGCTACATTCAATATATTATCTTTTTTTATAAAATTAATTCTCTCTCTCTCTCTCTGTCTCTCTCTCTCTTTCTATGTCTTCAAGTGAATTGTTTGGTATCTCCTGCTGTTTCATTTCCTTCCCTCATTGCAACTAGAATACCGTGAAACACTACATTTCGGGTAGCAGTAACGACGACGGCAGTCGTGAATGAAGAAAGGGAAGAAAAGGAACTCTTGTTTATACGACTAGAGGAGCCACGACGCTCGCCCTTGAAGAAAACTCGATATCCTTCCACGCCTCGATTCCGATCTCCTTTGACCGTTTGCTTTTACGTACGTACGACTTCCGCGCGGGCGGCCTCGCTGCAAACGAGTTTTCGAGTTTCTCCCTTGTGGGTAAAGGGGATCGAGAAATTCCACAGGTTGTCCCTTCTCTGCGGCAAATGCCTGTGTTTGTTCCTTTCGTTTGGTCCAGCGCTTATCGGCTGTATCGCTGGCTCGAGGCAATGCCTGTTCGAGAAGATCAAGAAACCGGTCGTACTCTCGCGAAAATCCCATTTTCTCGACCGGCTCTTTGAATCCGAACTTAGTGGACCGTGAAGTTCTTCTAGCCTTCTGTATTTAAGGCCATTATAGCCGTTGACCCGGCAGCTTAATTTGGTCGTCAGTTGAATTGCTATACGCGCGTTCTTTCTTTTTCAACGACTTGCGTTAGGATAAAGCCCCGCTTGAGGGAAACGTTCGCGACATATTCTACTTGATACGTTATTGTTGCACAATGTGAGGGATGTACAATTCGTGGAAAACGCGTAAATTCATTCACACGATTTTCAGCACTCTTATGCAGCAAATGTATGTATACTTAAGAAATTTCGATTTTAACGCAATATCTTTCGAGAAATAACTGTCTTCGTTAAAATCTCTAAAATAATATAAAACAGCGTTGATTTATTCAACCCCGTTTAAACCAGCGTAGCGCAGCGCAGCGCAGCGAGAGAAGGGAAAGAGGTGAATTATCCCGTGGATGTCCCGAAGAATTGGCTAAACGCGTGCTAGTTTTATTCAGTGAATTCTTGGCGGCGACCACAGTACGGTCTCGTATACATACGTATTCACGCGCAGCTCGGCTCAATTCGGCTCGGCCGTTTCTAGAAACGCGTTAAGTGCAGGTAAGCAAACGCTTCCCTCTTCTCGAGAACATCGTAAGGTTTACGTTTCGGCTCCTCCGTTTGCATTCCGCCGCGCGGTTGAATATTCCACGAAAGAACCCACCCCAATTTACCGTCCTGCTCGATCCCCGCCCAACGTCGCACCCTCTCTTCTAGATATCTCTGGAAACCGCCAAGAAGAGAGGATCTTCAGAGAGACATTTGAGAGACCGACGCCGCGCCGCGCCACAGCGAGGGTTGGGCGCGTGCATAATTCAGTGGTAATGTTGTGAGTATGCTCGAACCGTCGCGTCGGCGCGGCAAGGCGGTGGAACTACTGCGCATTGCGTTACGTTGCGTTACGTTGCTTACAGTCGGTTGAGTTTCATCAGTCCGAGGCTTGCCGCTATTATTACTATTTACCCGCTCTTTCAGACGACGGCACCTTTTACGTCGGTAGTCTTTACCGTTTTAGTAAAACATTTCGCTGACGACAACGAAGAGTCGAAGATGTAGTCCCCCAAATTGTAGAGCGCACGCGTTAATATTTCGACAATCAAACCGAAGAGGCGATTCGAGAAGAAAATTGCGAGTCAAATACGCACTGAGAGAAAATGTGTAGTATTTGTAACTAAAAATTATCTGTATATAATTATGATTGTTACTGCTGTAATAATGATAACAGTAATCATATTTTTTATGGTTCTTCCAAAATATAACTGTAAAATTATAGTCACTTGAATCATTTTCTTTTGGTAATTTCAATTATTTTATGATTATAATAACTATAATTATAGTCATCTTATATTGCCACAATTATACGTTATATACATTTGTTGCTAGAACTATATACAGTAATATATAATTACAGTTACAAGTACAAACATTTTTCTCTCAGTGCGTATTATAGTTTTTCCTTTTTTTTTCTAAATATCTTGATAAGAGATACATGATATTTTACACAATCCATTTTAATTAATGCGGATTGTATCTGAAGAATTTGAACGAGGAATAATGTATTGAGTTGAAGATGGCAAACAAAAAAAGCTCAACAAAAGAGCCGAGACGGTAAAGAGGCGGTAACTTGTCTTCTAAATAAGAGACTAGATCTCTCCCAATTGGAGAGAGATACTCGATGGAAAATAGAAAGCTCCTATTGGCAAGCCGATGGCCGAACGAGCTTGTGAAGTGGACCCGTAGCGGGCCATTGAGATGCAGCCCAATGTGAATCGTTAATTTAAGAGGAGAGAACTAGTTTGGCTTAAATATTGACTCGACTGAGTTAACGCGGGACTGGCTTAGAGGCAGTACGGTCGTGTATGTACTTAGCCTCGCATGGGCGAGGCTCTGCCGTGCAAAGAGGAACCGCTGTCGTGCGCAAGAGAAAATGAACGAGGAAAGCTGAAAACAGGAGAGAGACAGTCGGCAGTATGTACAAGTTGGAGAGAGAGAGAGAGAGAGAGAGAGAGAGAGAGAGAGAGAGAGAGAGAGAGAGAAAGCAACGGAAATAGAAGATGTTGCAAGCAAGCTGTCAGAGACACGTAAAGTAAAACCCGTATCTGCAGTCTGACAGGCCGACTGCACTGCAAACATTTAGCTGCCAAAGCTGCCTCGAGGAGACTTTCATATTGTTGTTACTACTTAACCGCTACTTGTTACCGTTACTTACAGCTCCGTAGCTTCGTTAGCACGCGGACGACTGTTTCCCCAATTAAAGCATGCGAACGTGCAACTGCTGGTTGGATGCAAAATTACATTAATATAAATGAAACGATATATTTCGTCGGCCTATTATTATTTATGTTGGCGTTGCGACCACCTTGCCGCACGTCGAATAAAAATGTTTAATATATTCAGACTTGAACGTCATATGAATTTATATAAACTAACAAAAAAAAAAACACTATCTGAAACTCCTATTTCAATAGTTGTAAATTACCTATCATATTAAGTTACACGAGTCTATTTGTTATCGTGAATAAAAGAATAATATCACATAATGAAGTGACAAAACAAAGTTAAAGTTTGTACAATTATCAAAACTTCAATCTCTATGATCCTTCGATTCTTGTAGTATCATAGAAAAAAAATGAATCCACACATTTGATAAAAATGGAAAAAAACGGAAAAAAAATGTTTCTGGCTACAACTAATTCTGATTGGCTGAAATTGCATTAGTTACTATAGCTATAAAATTTGCTAATACATACAGAGGATTTGCTGCTGTAGCTAATGTAAGGGCGTGATAGCGAAGTATTTAGCAATATGAATTTATTTAACAATATGAAGTTAGTTGTTATAGTTATCGGAGGTCCGTGTGAAAGAAAATTGTCTCTACCACAGCTAAATACGATTTGCTAAAACTGTACTTGCTACCAAAAACTTGTCTGCTACACGGAAAAACGTTTGCTGCAATGATCAGTACATCGACATAATAGCAAAATGCTTGTCTGTTACAGTGATAATATTTAGACCTAGCTAACGAGAAAATTAGACCTCGCAGACACGACGTTAGGTGTCCGATACGATGCTACTGAATTAGCTGCCAAATCTAATCTTTAGCTGTGGCAGCTAATCTTTTTTTTTTTTTTCCGTGAATGAATCCCGCTGTACCATCTGCTCGCCTAAAATCATCCTAGAACGGCTAGAACGTCTCCCAGAGGAGCCACGGGATTATATATGTATAATTACATGCCGCAATAATGCACGCGGTACGAGGTCTGCGGCGCAGCTTATTCTAATAATCGCACCCGTTTGAAATTAAAGTCCGGGTTGTAATTAACGTCACGTCGCGCGGTCACGGACGGCGGGATATATATGCGGATAATCGCCATAAAATTACGGTAAGTTTACGCAAGAGCGACGTAGAGTGGGAAGATGCCGAAGGATGGTACGGGGCGGAAGGGCTCGCACTGAGTGACCGAGGACGAAGGGCGAAGGGCCAACGGACAGAGGCGCGGTTGAATTTAATAAGTCGTAATGCCGGCGCGCCATTCTTTCGCGCGCGCACCTTCTGCCAGTTCTACCGTGGATAACGCGCTTGCTTTCCCTGCTGCAGTCCTTCCCTCACGACTTTACGGTATGGAAATTCCATGTGGATGGAGACCCGTTGCTCCAGCTCTCTGGAACAAACGCGTGACCCAATTCGACGTACGAGCCGGGAATTACCTACATGGTGCGAAGTAATTCGCGAAACGATGTAGAAATGACAATGGCGACACAAAGCTAGCGCAATACAATAAAAGGCCGTTAAAACTACTGCCAACACGAAAATTGCGGTGCAACTATTTCTCGCCACGGAAAAGAAAAAAAAAAAAAAAAAAAAAATGCGACCACAAAATCAAGTAAAGTTGAATAAATTGCTCAAACGAGTAACAAACAAATAGGTTATTCGTGAGCTTTATCTGTTTAAATTGAAATTAATGTATTTCCATATCGTTCATAAAATGAAACAAGTATTTTTCTAATAATATTCCATAAAATTTATAATAAACCCTGTGGTTAAATGTTTCATTTTTTAAAACTTGATAAAAACACACACGCATACGAAGAAAGAAAAAGCAAAAGGAAAAACAAAAACAGAATATATGTGCAATTTCTGAGAAGCGTTGAGTTTTATCAATAGTTAAAAAATCGGGTTATCGTCACAGCACTTTCCAACTTCACATTGTTCCCGTGAAAATCTCTGTCCCTCCGATAACAAAAATCATTCACGCAAATGGAAACGAAACGATCGAAATTCGATCTATGTGGCTGCGTAAGTCAGCAATGCGGAAAGTTGAGATATACAGAGATATACAGAGCGAAATAAGTAAAAAAATATTCTTTTTCAAGATTATCAATCGACAATAATTAATCGCAAGTAGATTTGTAAAAATAACAAGGAAAGAAATATTGTAGAAAAGGTTCTATTTGTATCACAAAGTGTACCGTAATAATTTTCTAGTTAAAATAAACGAAGAGATTATTTTGCACATCTCCTGTGACCTAATTTCACAATAAATCGCAATCTATCTAGAATTGCAAAGCTCCTGAAAGATATAAAAGAATAAAGTAAGCACAGTGATACGAAAAATTATTGCACGGAAGAGACTTAACGGAAGAGGAAATATACGAATACGTCGAGATCTTTGAATAGTGTGCGTCACCCAAATTTTCCTTTTCCACGATACAATTTAATAGCTGCATTAATTTAATTCAGCGATTACATCGACACGCATAAATTGCAGATACAAATATATAAAGTCAAAACTTTTCCGTAGTAATGCGACAATTTATGTATTTATATATTTTATAACAATCTAAAATTAACGTTTCCTTTTAAAAATTTTGAAAATTAAGTATCTTTTAATTTTCCATGTGTAACAATACACGTACATACTGCTATTTCATACAGCATAAAATAATATTGTTCATTTTCGCTTACTTCGTTAAATAACATTTTATTACATCGTGTATTGTTGCAATTATTCAAAAACAAAATGTAAACGCGTTTTCGAAAATACGAAAAAACTATTATAAATAATAAAGCATGTTCCATTACTTCCCTTTCACTAAACGATTTCTTTATTGCGATTTATATAAAAACTTTACTATATAAAGAAATATACTTATGTGTTAATTAATTAGCACAAGTCTATGGATAATTCTGATGCCCAAGATGATTAGAAAAATATTTGAATTCGAAGGGAATTGATTTATATGTATAATGTATGCATCAGAGAAAATTGTAAAAAATACAATGCCTACGTATGCAACTCAAATATCAGTTGATCGTAAATCTGCCACGGGCAAATAGATTGACGTAATTTTCATTGTCCCGAAAAACTCATGCGTTTTCGTAGCATACGAATCCATGTATATATGCTCTTTGACATATTTTATTTAAACATCCACCTACACGCACGTAGGCATGTACTCTAAAATAAATTGACGCGAAATATCGTGCTGTCGATAATATTCGTGGATAAGTTAGCAATACAGTTACACATTCCAATATTATCTGTTCCGTAACTAATATTTTAATTTTAATATTAACTTCAGGAATCATATATGTCATTTGTGTAATGTCAGCAAAATATAACATGAAAATTTTGAAATACCTCCAAAACCGCCATTTAACAAACCGCGCGATCTTCTTCTTTAACTTTTCCCGAATATTTTTACAGATTTTCTTAGCTTTTCAGTATATATTCTCTCCTCGACGTGAAAGCTATGCTTTACGAATACATCGACGAAATCAATATCAATTTTGGTTACGAATGCAAAATTCAATGACGATAAACTTCACCCCAACTTGGACGTAAAAGTTATTACTCATGCAAACTTGTATGCATATTATACGCCACTTATTTGGAGTAGTATTTTCATCTGTGCTTTTGAATGGAAATAGCGAATGGCAAGTTCTAGTGAGACTCTCTATACGACCCGACCGCGATTTTATGATTTTCTTTTTTTCATTCCTATTTTCTTCCTTCCTCTATTACAGCATGCAAGAGATAAAGTACGATAGCAATGAGAAAACGCGCGACATCACATGATCAGGAAATATGGTAATGTCTCGGAACCAATAGTAATGCGACAACAAGACGGACCCATGTATGTATACATGAACCAACGGTAGGAAACATATGAGTCGTTCACGTGCGTCGTTCATGTTGTGTGTAAACATATAAATTAATTTTATTTACCTGTTTTTCATTTACGGATACACGAAAAAGACAATTTTGATTAAATATTTAAATTAGACTAGGTATGAATTTAAAAATAATTATTTAGGACACTGAAGCGTGATGATAATGCTACTCAAGTTTTTTATTCTAACAAGCAACGACCAGCTTGAGCGTCCAGTATAATTATTTAGATTTAGGAGTTAACATTATTATTTTCAAATCTGTATCTGGTCTAATTTTTAGATATTTCAGTAAAATCATTCTTTCTATAAAACAAAACAAAAATATATATATATATATTGTTGTAAAGAATAATTCATTATAATGATCACGCAAGATTTTTAGATATTTGTGACATTTAAAAAAAAGATTGTAAAGAAAATATTTATCTGTTTGACATATTATAGTATCTTAAAACATAAAAATAAATGTTTTCTTCATAGCCTTTCTTCTAAATTATCACAAATGTCTTAAAAATTGTGTGAATTGTTACAATAAATAGCCTATGTAATAAGTTATATTATATATAAATTTATAATTTATCATATATATCATGTATTTTATATATATATAAAATAAATTTAAATGTATGATTTTATTATGTGTTCCGCTGTGAGCTTTATAATTCTTAAAAAACTTTTGACATTTTTAATAAAGATATTTTAGTAGAAACACACCATACACACGCACGCGCGCGCACACACATATACACACACACACACACACTCTTACAAAGGCAAAATTTTTCAGAGCTTAATTTTTATAAATTTTTTTTCCTCTGGGAGATCGGGCAACGTATTTTTTTTTGGATGCACCAATGATACAAATAAAAACTGACGAATACAATATATAAAATACGCGCAAAATACGCGAGAAAACAGTTAAAATTCACGATATCTCCAATTCTTCCAAATGCAAACGGGTACCTCAACTCTCATTTTATTCATATATTTTTCTTAAAAAATAGTTAAAGAAATAGGAATAAAAATGGAGAAAAGAAAATAAAGTGATAAATGGTAAATATTCACCGATTATCGCGGATCCATAATCCAGCAGCAATAGCATTCTCTCTGAGGTTGATCCGTTGCGACGATACTTAATACTTCTCGATTAATAACACTCTTAATACACTCGCGGATAAACTCGCAACTGCTCAATCATACTCGCGTATAACGCGAAACACGCAGGATAATGCGATACGCGTGTCAACACGTTATTTCGACGGGACTCACGCGGCCCTCACCGGGACGCGGTCGACGTGGAAAAAAAGAGCCGGATTGATAGATTAAAACGACCATATATTCGTTTCGACGTTCAATTTCAACACTCGATCATGCAAAACTCGCGTGATGACGAACGAGCACTTCGGACAGACGAGGTCGGGAATATGAAGCAGGTGGCAGCAGAATATAAACGCAAACGTCCATTCCGTTAGCGTTAAGTTCGATCTGAAGGTCGCGCGACGCGACGCGACAATTCCAAGAATCGAAATAAACATGGCGGATATCACAACGGACAAATTAACAGCTACCACACACAAAAAAACTTAAGGGTGTATCCATACAAACTTGCATAGCCGCATAAACGTATGCATAAAGAGAATTATCCAATTGCATTTCTCTTATAAAGCCGCGTGTAAAATGTTGTAGGATAACTTTCTTTATGCATGCGTTTATGCAAGTGTGTGAATATATCCTAAAGGCCTCAGCACAGACTTTTGCATAACGCATAACGCACAGTGTATAAGCGAATCACAACTAATAAGAAATCTTTCCTTTCCTCCCATTTCATGGAAAAGAAGAATTTCAATTGGTTCATTCTCTTATGCACTATGCGTTATGCGTTATGCAAAAGTCCGTGCTGCGGCCATTAGGGCTGCCGCGCACAAAATTTTGTAACAGTAATCGTAGGACGTAAACTTAAGCCGATGAGTCAATCAGGATACTGCTTTAGATCTACGTAATCTAACGGAAACAGAAATAACAGTAAACTTATCCACAAGGCGAGTCTTAACCAGTTGAAATTCGCCTTATTGCGAGATTATGGATAAGTTTACTGTTACTTCCATTCCATTAGATTACGTAGACCTAAAGCGATATCCTGATTGGCTCATCGGCTTAAGTTTACCTATTAGGATATATCCACACAAACTTGCATAGCCACATAAATGTATGCACAACAAAAATTATCCTATCACATTTTACGTGCGTCTTTATAAAAGAAAAGTTTGTATATACCCTAAGGATATAATCACACAAGCTTGCATAACTGCATAAACGTAAGCATAAAGAAAATCATCAATCTAATCGTATTTTACGTTTGCCTTTATGACAAAAATGTGATTGGATAATTTTCTTTATGCACACGTTTATGCGGCTATGCGAGTTTGTGTGGTTACACCCTTACGGTCACTGTTGCGGAATTTTGTGTGTGACAGCCCTAATGCGTGGTCTACAATGAACAGTAACAATAGTGGATTAAAAAGTAGGCATAGAAAATTGACCAATCATAGTTGATTATCCTCCTCTTACATTCGACTATGATTGGTTGATTTCTACGTCTACTCTCCAATCCACTGCTGCTACTGCTCATTGTAGACCACGTATAAGGGCCGCTACACCGACTTTTGCATAACGTATAACGCATAGCGTATAAAAGAATCAACCAATCAAAATTCTTCTTTTCTGTGAAACGGAAGGAAAGGAAGAATTTCATTGGTTGATTCTCTTATGCGTTATGCAAAAGTCTGTGTCGCGGCGTCTACAATGAGATTTTAAGCATTTTAAGCCTTAAGTTGTAAGAAATTGGCCAATCGCAGTCGAATGTAAGGAGAACAATCGGCTATGATTCCAGTCAATTTCTTATGGCTTAAAGCTTAAAAAACTTAAGTTTTACGCCTTAAAATCTTATTGTAGACGCCGCTTAAGTTTATGGCACATACAAAAGTGTAAAGCAGTAACATATAAACAGTAAGCAAATGAGCCTTCAGCTCTTAACGTCGAAACTTGTGTACCGGATACCGCAAAGGATTGATCTCGTGTTCAAGCTTTAAGGACTTAACTACCGCAGACAAAATTTCAGTAACAGTAACCATAAGACAAAACTTAAGCCGATAAACCAATCGAGATATTGTTATAGATCTACGTAATCTAACGGAAATAGAAGTAGCAGTAAACTTATCCATAAGGTAAATTTCAACCGGTTGAAATTTGTCTTACGGATAAGTTTACTGTTATTTCTATTTCCGTTAGGTTACGTAGATCTAAAGCAATATCCTGATTGGCTCATTGGTTTAAGTTTATCGAAATACTGGGTCTACAATAGAAGTTGTAGGGTTCGTAAGATCTTAAGTCGTAGAAAATTAATCAATCACAGTCCAATATGAGAGAGAGAGAGAGAGAGAGAGAGAGAGAGAGAGAGAGAGAGAGAGAGAGAAGAATAATCAATTATGATTGGTCCATTTTCTACGATCGCTACAACTTTTATTGTAGACTCCGTACTACAGAATTTTGTCTGCGGTAGCTTTTAACGCTCTCCGACGTAGTTGGCGAAATTGACGATGAATAAACATTACGCGTTCGTATTATTAAATAATAGACTTTGTAATACTGAATACGAATTTTTCGGAACTCACTGGGCGACAGGCGACAATTACGAGTTGTCCATATTTAATTGGATCGCATAAATTGATTAATATACGTTAAAAAAGTTTTGACCCTCAACATGAAGATGGCATTATTCGTCGAAATCATTCTGGTACTACAATCGTACATGTTTTACAAGATACCTGTGAAAATTGTAGCCATTTTGAACGCTCAGTTATTGTTTTAGGGTAATTTGTGCCAGCCCTGAATATAAGAATCGACTATACGTATATTTCACCTTCGAATTTTATATTTTATCAATTAGTTTCTAAATCTACAATTAAACTAAAAAAATTTATAATTTTTGAATAAATATTGATCAACATAATAGTACTTGCATTATTTACAAGTTGTTAAATAATTTATTAAATAGTAATTAATGTAATAAATTTTCTTGATAAAATAAATATCAGTAAAATACACCAAATATTCCAATAACTTTCAAAGCTTTTGACTTATGCGGAGTATAAATTTGGAGATTAAAAGCATGAAGCCAAAAAAAAAAAAAAAAAAATGAATTAAAACCCAACATTGGATGCCCGATATACGTATCGGAATACTGCGTGAAAGAGCCTTATCCGCTGGTAAAAGCATAATGAAACCATATATATCGGGCTCGCTGCACGTGAAACAGCATTAAGCAATAACCAATAGGCCGTGCAGTTATCGCGTGCACGTCAAACGTCACCCCCTGCGTAAAGCGGATCGTCGGGCAGCCCTCGCCACGCTCGTCAGGAGGTTCGATTCCACCATACCGCTGATTTACGCTAAAAATGCGCCGCCGCTGGCGTTCACGATTGACCGGATAACGCGGTCCCCAATTACAGCCTCGCTTGTGGCGGTGACGCGGAACATAATCGGCTTGACGTTCGCAGCGCGATGCAAAATGTACCCTGCCTCCGTGACGGCTAATGACGAGCTCATCTTCACGGACCGTACTTATTTCGCGCGCGATCGTATCGCGTAATTACGCGCGCGTATCAACCCCGATCTTTACGACAGACTTTTCATTAACGTCCCTCGCGGAAATCGTTATTGCGAGTTTGTTAAAGCTGTACAGAAAAGTTATTTTATCGCGAGCGTTTTATCATCATTACGATGCTCAGAAATGAAATGCTTATAAGCTACACATGGTGCAGATTAAAAGCTTCCTTTTAAAGAAAAGCTTGAAAAGTGCGAAACTATATATGCAACAAAATTAAATCTTGTCTATTCGCTTCGTATAATGTGTAAAGTACAACGCTTTAACATTCGTATAATTGTACAATCTGTAGTCTTAAAACTACAGTAGTATAATAGCAAATGTTACAATTGCCTGACACTTTAAGACACTTTAACGATGCGATGTGGAAAATATAATTATCGAATTCGTAATTTTTCTCCCTATAAGAACATCCGAGGATGTCGCCTTGCTCCGAGATAGTAACGAGACGGCTGAATCTATTGTTGCGTGAAACAGTGTTAAGCGATAAACCGATCAACCGTACAGAAACATCATGTAATGTAAACATTAAATGTCCATCCTACTTGCGATGTTTCTCTCATGCAATATACATATGTTGATATACTATATATCAACCGAATATCGTAAATTCTTCAAGACAAAAAAAAGTTCATGATGTAATCGTCATTTTAAAAAAATCAGAAACAGAGATCAATTCAAGTTCTGGATATAAATATCGATTATTATGTACGTCAAGACGAAATAAAATTTCGTAGTGCGGAGAACTTGATTCGAAGTTATCAATGGACTAGAGAAGTAATGGAAAAGAAAAGAAACATATCGAAAGGGCAGCGAAGATGATTGCGAATCGAAGGAAGCTCCAGTTGAGTTCAAGTTCCACAAACACGCGAAAGAATCGCATTTGATAGAAGAGGACGATCCTGATGCTTACTCCCAAATGTAGTTGCGGGCCAGAGAGCTTTCATCAGTCATCTGTCACTACCCTTAGCCACCATCTTCAACCCTTTTCAACCGTGCTGCCGTCAACCTCATGCCTGTGCCCCATCCCACAAATATAAAACAGCTTAGGAAACGCCGCGCCAAGCTTCGAAAAGCATCGATATTCCCTTGGCAACTCAATTTACAGTTATCGTAAAGAGAAGGAAATATCAATCGAATGTCAGTAGCGTAAATAGCGCACGGCGAAAAGTAGTTTATTCAGAATACTCGGCGTGTAATCTTATCACGTCGACAAAAATTATTATACTTATTGTACCGCGCAACGATACATCATCTCTCGTTTCTTCATATTTATACGATATTTATTCAATATCACAACAAAAATATAATTGTAATTTATCAAAATATTAATTTTTAGATGATTGACAAACATGGAAATAATTCGCGCATACTTTGTTTTTGTAATAACATTCATTTTTATTTAAAGCGAATGTAAGGTCTTGTTAGAGATGAGAAAATAAATGGTATAGGCAATAAGTACAATATTATGCTACAATGAAAAAAGATGTATCGAATATTTACGGAAAAAAAAAAGTATTTACGAGTCTTTTGATTACTCGACCGTTTCAATATTCGCTACAGTTTGCTACACTTTTTATTTCAAAATCCTGTGGCGAATGTATCGATGCGCACTTATTATCAAAAATATTATCGGATAAATATCATATATATATCGTGAAAGTTTGTAGTAAAGAGTTTCTTGATAAAGGATACATGAGTAAGTTATTCTTTATATTCTATTCGTTCCGAAAGAAGGAACGAACTCTTTCGATATGAAAGGCAAGTTTCAGATTAATAGTAATCAAGAA
>NW_017304758.1:5184860-5207369 GCF_001594115.1 Trachymyrmex septentrionalis
ACACATATATATGTATACATTTATCTCTATATATGCTGACCGATCCCTTTTTTTTGTTAGTCTCTTATTCCGTCACGATCGATCGGCTTTGGAATTTTCTGGCTATACTTCCTGCGGCGGGATCGCGCAATTTCAGTTAATGAAAAATATCTCTCAAAGCGGTTTGCGTGGATATTAATGTACTCTTATTTTAGAATATTACTTTCAATCTTCCCGCTGAAACTTTTACTAAATTCTTGCTAAAACGAAAAGTTACATTGACGCATTCAAATATTTAATATAAAAAAATTGAAAATTTAGAGAAACGGAAATATGGAAAGTAAAAAATTCAAAGATAAAAATTTAGGAATAAAATTAATATATAATATGCCGCTCGCTTAAAATTATCAGAAAATCAATAATATCATAAATCTGAAAATATATCTCGAAATATAATATCGAGTTTCAAAGATCTATCGTTTATATCATTGATAATATTGTAACACGCACGCGCGCGTTGTATGTATTGTAAAAAAAAAATCATTACAAATTCAATGATAAAATCACAATACAACAATTTCTATAATCCAATATATAATACGTGTATTGATAAATAATAAATTTCGTTATTCGTTCTCATGCAAACTATTGTTAAATCATAAAATTAATGCTACAAACGTTTCAACGATTTAATCTACAACGAGTACTTTGATACACAACACATCGCAATATTAAACAATAACACGAATTGAAGATATCTGAATCAGAAGGGTATTCTTATTTTATATAAGACAAATAAAAATAAATTACCGACATAAACATTATATTATAGAAAAATAAAAAAATGGGGCTTCAAAAATATCGTTCCCAGGAAAAATCCCAACATTATTTAAAAAATCAGAAATCAGACGGAAAATCTTCACATCTTATTATTATTAAATAAAGAGAACAATTTTTAGATCCTCTCCTTTCTAATTCTACAATCATAAAAAAATTCATCATTTTTTTGTCAACTTCTAAAAACGATTTTAATCTCAACGTAGTTCGCGAGCTGCCTGATAAAAATCTTACTTTCGGAGAATCCAATGGCTAAAACGAAATTTGGCTACCTGCCGACGAGAGGTCGGTAGGAAAAGAGGTTTCGCATACGCGGAAAAAGCGGGTGTGAATATTTAAAGCGACAAACGATTCGTTTTACTCCCTCTCGCGCGGTGCTTAAATGCCGTCGTCGCTGAAAAGCTCGACCGAGCTCGACGAGACCGCGCAGGTACTGCTAACGGACTGCGTCGCATCGCAAATACCCGAGCGAGGAGCGTATTCGGGCTCGCTATGGTGCACACACAGTGCACCGCAATTCGTTAGGGGGAATTGGCGCATCAAACTTTCCTTTTTATTTTTTAATTCGCTGCCTCACCGACCAGCGGTGTGGGCAGAGCCACCCCGCGCGTTCTCATCCCCCGTTCATTCCCACCCTCTCCGTGGCGTAGCCGCGCTCTTTTCATTTCGTTTCGCGATTTATGGGCTGTGCACTCGCTGGACTGGCTGACCCCGCTGCTCGGCAACGAGCGTGATTTACAAGCGAATCATAATCGACGAGAAATCGATACGATTTATCGCGAAATAACGAAACGGAATAACCCGCGGCGCGGCACACGGCGGCTCGTTTCCGCTTCCTTTGTACGGCTGTCTGCCGAAAATCCATTATATGGGAGTAGCACCATCGCCACTCGACACATCGTACTTGACTGTCGTGCAAATATCGAAAAGGCAAGATCGTACCTCGATTTCGGCGAAAGTACGGTTAAGTGTCTGGCTGTATTACGTCGTTCGTGCCACGTCAGCATGATATTCGTGTGAACCAAGTTGTACGATTATATGAACTGATGAATATGAAATTTAGAGCATACGGTAACGTACGAAATTATCATCGGTTTACCCACGTGAATTTATTATATACCTAAAGTCGGAAACTAATGAATAAACTTCAGCTTTTTCACTCAACAGCGGAAAATAGAGAAAAGAGAATTTGACGATTTTCAACTGTAAACTCAGCTTTAAACAACTTGAATTACGAATACAACTTTGTTCACACAACATCCACCGAGTAAACGTGTTTGTATTCATTTTAGGGAAAAGCACTATTCTTGTATATAAGTATATTCATTTTATTATTAATAGCTTAATTTATTTATCAACATTAAACATTAACGCAAATGAATATTAAATACAGCTCTTTCAACGAAAAATGTTTTTTAATTAAATTAAAAACAAGCACGTTGCAAACTGAAAGCTTATCTGTTAATTTGGCAACAGTTAGAGATGTATGCGTTCCATCGAAAATTGAATCAATTTAATACTATAATCATTTGCGATCGTAATTAATATAAAATAATACAGATTATATTTATATTTTTAACGCAGAAAATATTGATAATATTATTTTCTTTTACATTAAGAAATAACAATATCAAATGAACTTTAGCTTTTGTTCCTACTCCGCTTACATCAAGCAAATCTTATTCTTATTCATATTGTTAATTTTGTGTTATTATTCTTAAATTAATATCTTGCTTCTATTTTTCCTGAAATGTCTACTGCATTATCGTCCACAGACGTTCGTTGAATATGTATAGTAATGTAAATGTATAGGATTGTCCACAGTACGTGTTGAATTAGAATCAGTATATACGCTAAGCCTAAATAATGATTGTGTGGTCAGTCATCCCTGCGAGATATAGTAGGCATTGCAATCTTAATCTTAATGTTTAACAGTGCTATTTGTCTTTAAATATTAAATTATGATTTTAGTGCTTTCTTACTTATCGTTTATGATGTACCTAATGTGTAATTTCTAAAAACAATTGAGGAATTATCTCTAAAAATTGCTTTGAAATAAGCAACATTCATTTCGTTACAAATTTCAAATGCTATTACGACACACAATGATATTAGAATATACCTGTATGTGTAGAAAAGAAGCTGTACAAAAATAACTTCTCTTACGCGCATAAAATTATAAAAATATAATTACAGTGAGAACACGTTCTCTAAATTATTAGCAATATCTAAATGCATAATCATCGTTTCACCACTCGCGTTTCGCTATCGCAGCAATAATTAAAGGAACCTTTTAGCGCGATTTCCCAAAGCGAAAACCGATGCATAGCTTTACCAGCTCAATTGCACATAAAAATTTACTAATTACTTTATTCGGTTTCCAAGCGTGCAACATTCGAAGCGGCAAGAATTCGAAAAATTGAGACGTCCGGACGCATGCGTGACATTATTTTATTAAAAAATATTAAAATGTCGTGGTCGAGTGTATCGCTGAATGTCTTTAACGAGCGTTACTCGTCTATTAAAGCTGAATTAACGATGCACCTGCCCGTCCTAATAATCGCAAGTCCATTTATGATAATCGACGGCTTGCTAAAATTTCATTCGCTCTTCCATTTAACCGCGCAGTTAAACGAGATAATTAACTTGTAATCGCCTCGGGGCGCCCAGGCTCGATTCACGTCTACCGCGCTTCCTTAATTGGACGAAATCTCTCCATACTTTTTTAATAAATTCCCGTGATTGGCGTATCGATCGTCCATGCAACTACCGGGTGGCCATTGAATTTCTAATATTCGCTCTCCAGAAGCAGTATTGCTTCGCCGGTTGGCCCTGCTGATCGTACAATTTGAATAAGCGGTTTTCTCCAGCACCGTCTCCTCAACCGCGGTTCTCTCCTCCCCGTCTCTGTCTCTTTTTCTCTCTGCCCTCCCTCCCCCCCCCCGATTCATCCATGCTTTTCGTCCGTGCCCACTTCCGCCGTTTCCACTGCCAAATGCCGTTCACACTTTTGCACTATCTCTTCTATCTCTCCTCTTCACTCTTGGCCTCGCGAAACACGTATGCGCACTCGTTTCGGATGTTAACGGAGGTCGATTCGGGACTAACGAGCAGGCGATCCAATTACAGAATTTTCATCCGAACACATTTGCCAGGCGCCGAAGCCTGCTCGCTTTTGTACAGTTAAAGCGAATACTTTCGCACTGCGCTTGACCGGGCGATATTAGCGATAGCGGAGGCGGCTGGCGTTTAACCGATCGATCCCAATAGCCAGCAAGGTGATGTGCGAAAAATTACAGAGCGACACGCCGGCAGATTACACCGATCACCGATGATGGTGAGCGACGTATTGGAATTCCAACATTTGTACCAAAATATACGATTTATTTTTAATTCCACGAAACACGTTTTTCTGCGGCAGACGTATTTAGTTTTTAGTTTGGATTGCGTCAATATTTGCAAAAAATATTTTCACAACGGGGGATAAAATCAAACGGTACGACACGAGTTAATAACTCAACGCGCACAGCATCGAGAGATGCCCTCCGCTTTGTGATTTACGCGTATGACGCTGTTGTCGTTTGTCATTATCCAACAATGAATAATAAAAGAAAAAATGCTCCATATCCAAGTAACAATGTTAAAAAACCAAAAAAGCAGACTATGTAATAGCGCAACCAACATTATTTAGCTTGCTGTAAATCCTCCCGGTTAAACTCCAAATTAAACTTTGAATGACGACACGTCTCGACTTTCCTCTATCGAATTTTCTCTCCTGAATATCATAGGGGATATAGTTAATGTAGAGAACTGGATACTTGGAAAGCTATGATCTCCATCGACATTCAATTTGCATTTAAATATCTACCAGCTGAAATTTTTCACAAACTTTTATCGGATTGTAAAAAGGATTTTCAAATAATCGATATATATTGCGTTGCAGCACAGTATATAACAAGTTAAACAAGACTGTTGTACGAATAAATCAAATACGTGAGACAACGCTATACATACTCATTTTTTTGGGTTTATTTTCTCAATAACATAATATCTCGCAATTCTTTAATCAATGTAATTAAGTGTAATATAATTAACTTCTATTTTAATGCAGAAGGTAGAAAAGAACAATACGCATAAACGCCGTCGTATGTTAAATTAATGCTCAGAATTACAAATTTTAGATAGCACTGCTTTAAATCAGTTGAAGCAAAATTACATTCTCCCATAGTTATACAGTTAAATCATAAGTTATAAATGTTATGTCAAGACATTCACATATATTATGATATTAACATGGAAAGATCGTTAATCTTTGTTCTTCCTTGGCAACCATGATAGCGCTATAAAACTTGGGCAATGACAACGCGATTTCACACCAACTTTAAAATAAGATTTACCTACAAAGTTACATTACGGATTTCGTTTTCGAAAATATAATATTACGTGACCGATTA
The DNA here is from genome assembly GCF_001594115.1 of Trachymyrmex septentrionalis. Classification (NCBI taxonomy): domain Eukaryota; kingdom Metazoa; phylum Arthropoda; class Insecta; order Hymenoptera; family Formicidae; genus Trachymyrmex; species Trachymyrmex septentrionalis. Next base: position 5,190,131 of record NW_017304758.1, read on the forward strand.
AACGCGCGTTTAGAATCCACTTACGAAACACTTCTCGAGAAATGCCTCCAATGTTTCGTAACACACCTACGGGATTAAACTTTCGAATGCAGCAACGCTAATTCCGGAAAGTGAGAAGCTTATTTAGTATAAATGGAAATTCTCTACGTAGAGCTGGAAGAAAAGCCAAAAGATGATTTTACTACGTTTTCTCGACTTTCATAAACTTCAGCCTTTACGTAATCGTGCGAATGTTCAGCCGTATTAAAAGCCGCCGGATACAATAAACATGGCGTGGCATTTAAATTACTTAATCAAATTCAAACGAAGAGATGTTGTTGTAAAAAATTGTTATGGCTAAAATTTGCATATTTCACTTTCTGCTTGCACCTGAAATTTCATTGCAAACGAGTAAAAAATGCAATCAATCAGGATAATTTTTCTCGCCCAGGCATTTATCTCGAGCGCGCAATTTCGTCAATCGCTAGCTAAAGATAAAGTCATAACGAACAACTCGTTCCTGATCAATAGCGATGGTACAGTCGATATCGGGCACTAATTCCCGCTCGAAAAAGCCTCATTTTTTTTGTTGTGACGCGGTTTATCGGCGTATTCTGGGCTTTGCCAGAATGACGAACGCATCTGAATTTACAAATTTGACCAGTCCGAATAGCGTACGATCCAATCAAAAAATCAAATTGCGATCGTCACCGTTTATCTCTTGAACAAACGAATACGTTTGCGATGGGTAGTTCGTCGCTGAGAGAGAGAGAGATCATGGCAAAATATTGTATATTCGTTATGAAATCCAACTTCGGCACGATAATAGAGAAACTTTAAAGACCGCGAACAATTTCTATTATATTTGCACCAATGATGAAAGTAAAATAAAGCTTCATAATTGGAAATTTGACATAACGCGAAGAAATATTAAACGCGGTACTATTATATATCACTATATCTTTTATACAATGTCGGATATCTTATACTGTGTCTTTCATATATTTGCATATAGCTTTGCAAAAATATTCAGACAAGCTATGTTAAAAAGGAACATTTTACGTGTCGATAAACTTCAACTTGTACTTTAGGTAAGCGAATAAACGACCGCTATCAAGTAAAGTATCGTCTTATAGAAAATAGTAGTACCTTCGTGTATCGTGAACATTCACAATAATAGTTTGCTAAAGCAAATGCATCGTCAGTTAATAATGGCATTCCGAAATCCGTGGAATAATTTTGGAGTTAGTTTCAACAATTTTGTATCGGCGGTTTTGTTTTATCGATTCGAGATAAAACGAGTAATGTAATAAAGGAATACCAGCGATTCTAAAATTTCACTTTTAATATAAAAAGAAAAAAAGAGTAAACGTACCTCGAATAATTTTCGAAACTCTCGCAATTTTCGTTGCGAAAAAAAAAAAAAAATGAAGCAGTAACGAAGCAGGATCGAGATTTTTCGAGATAATAGGGACATTTTCGTGATAATGCATAATGGTTAGGTCAAGGTAACTATTTCAGCATGAGATAAAATCGCGAAAGGGTGGTAAAGTGACGTTGGCAGGGGGCGCATAGAGGATAGCGGGAGCGGCGGTAAGGGTAGTTGTAACAGGATTCCAGTATCGGAGGGTAATTTCACGGTTCGACGCGCACTCGACTAACCGGCCGACCACTGGACACACATTTGTACCAATCGTGTACACACACACACACACACACACACACACACACACACACACATATATATATGTATATATATATATATATCTTCCGTGTGATTATACTCCGACATATGGTTCTCTAGGTGCGGGTGCACGATGACGATGCCGTCGGAGGCCGTTTAGTTCGTGGATCTACCCGGTTGCATTTAATATCGCTCCTCTCTCACGCTTGCGGCATGGCATCACGTTTACGTAGTTTCACGAAGCCGCGAAACCGTAAAGTTCTCGGACGGACGCGGATTGCAAAACGCTTCCTCACTCCGCGAAGTGTGGCGGATTAGACTTTCAATCAACCACGCTGCAACCGCATTATTAACGGTCGAAGTGAGGAGGAACAAGGAGTTAATAGAGTTTACGATCTTATCGATTGGCATGCAAATAATAAATAGGCGAGCGTTCAACTATTACTCTACTATTGTTGTACTATTCGATCATTGGTAGTGGCTGCTGTTGATTTATTATTATGTTAACCACCACAACTCTGCTATTAGTTTGTTAAATTCTGATGAAACTGATATAATGGAGATAATTCTGATGATCCGTGTGTTCATACTTCACATTTCACATTAAATTAACCATGTCACATTCACCACGAGATAAATTATGCGATCTTCATACATGAGATAACATCAAAATCAAATGATTATATCGAGCACTAAATATATAATAAGTTGTCTGTAAATACATAAACTCTTTAATTTTTAACATATATCACTATGTACACAGGGTGTCTTGTAACTATCGCATTTCCTCTTAAGAACGTATTGCTGAGACAAAAATTCTAATACGGAAATGTCGAGACTATAATAATTTTTTCAATTATATGCTAAGTTTAAATGCTTGTAAGTAAAGAACGATTATTTCTAAATTCTTTTGAATATCCTAAAGATAAAAATCCTTATACGAAAGTATTGAAGCTATAATAGTTTTTGAATTATAAACTATCTTTAATCAATTATAATTCAAAAACTTTTACAGCCTCGACATTTCTGTACTAGAATTTTCGTCTCAAAATTACCTCAAGAATTCTTAAGCAGTAGGGTGTGAGACACCCTGTTTATATACATATATATATATATAATATGTATTTGAAATAAAGCCCACTAATCATATAGTGCTATTTCTATTTAAAAAACTGAGTCGAAAAGTCTTCTACTATTTTGCAATTTTCGCAATATTTTTTTTAGTTACCCAAATTGACGTGTAAGGCAACTTTAAGATATCTTCAAGAGTTTTTTAAGAAACATCTTCAAAATACATTTTGTTCACAAAGAACTGCATTAAAAGATATCTTAAAATTGTCTTATACATCGATTTTATCTGTTTATTTGGCAATAATATTTTAGAAATTAATATCTCGTTAACTATTGCGAAAATTGCAAAATGGTAGAAGACTTTTCGACACAATTTTTATTAAGAATAGCACTGTATGATTAGTGGCGTTATTTCAGATACATTCTGTATATAAATTTTATTCAAATGTCATATCATTAATATGTAAATCATTTATCATTATTTAAATAATGTTAAAATATTATAAATATACAATATAATACGCAAGTATGTAAATTAGAGGTGTAAGATTTTAATAACAATTTAATATATTGTAAAAACACATTAGAAGTAAAACATTAGAATTTTTAGAGATTTATCAATGTATATACGCATAGAATCTTAAAATATATGGCAAAATTATAAAAATAATATCACAATCACACAGAAACACGTTTGCGTGAGACACAATATTTTGATTAATAAATGAACAGAGAGACTGTATGAATGTTACTATATAATCAATTATTGATGTCACGAGACATAGTATATTACGTTCGTACCATGATTGTACATTTGCACGTGCGCATGCAATCCTAAAGCCACGAAGCCATAAAGCTTCGCGATAAATCGACGAGGCTCTGAACCGAGAACATCGAGTCCCTTGGGAAAGAGAAGAGATTCGATAAAATCAAAATACATTCCATCGACGATAATCGATCGACAAACCAATTCTCTTTGATTTTTACTTTTAGATATCAGCGCGAGTACATAGATCGAGTATCAAAATAGAAACTGAAATATTCTACAATTACTTTTCGCACATTATCAACGTTATAATGTTATAAATGCTATTATGTAATATTTTTTTAATGAAATTACGTTAGTTAATTTCCACAACTGACTGTACACTATATAATTACATCCAATTGCGTAACCTTTGTATACTTGAAGAACTAATTTATAGAATACTAATCGTAACCTACAACGATAAAACTAATCTGTATACCTGTCTACTTTTTTTTAGAGAAGACCTTTCCGTCCAGAAATGAGGCATTCCTAAAATTGGAAATCTGGAATCGCAATTGTCCGTATCTTTCTTGCTGACGATACGCTATGCACAAGGCGGAGCCCTGAAGTCATAAAGTCGGTGTAAATCGAGTGGACCCTACGGGCTCGCGCAGTCGGAACTACTGCGCGTATAAAGTCTCGCGAGAAAGAGATTCGATAAAACTAAAATACCCGGACGCCGCTGGGGTCTAGGCGAGATTTCTGTCTGTGATACATGATCCACCCGAGGTGAAGGCGTTATTCCTGCTGCCCGATGCTCTGACTCGATAATACACACGGTTGTTTCCAGATTCATTCCCGATACAATGACATGCGGCACGCTACTATACAGCATAGAACCCTATAAATACGAGTGAAATATTTTCTCTCTCTTAACCTCTTAAATATTTTATACTTAGATAAGTTTATCGTATACGTGCGATTCCAATGAAATGGCAAATGTAACTAATGTACGATAGGTTAGATAAGAGCAGACGGTCGGAGCGATGCTGCAGCACACCATGATTTAACCAATTGGTTTTGGGATACAGGTAATGGACCAATTGGAGGCTCAAACCCAATGAACGACGAACGATGCCCCGAAACCTGATTATAAAGCATGATCCGGGCACGTACGTTCATCCATCATCCACTCGAAACGAGACTCGTCGCGATATCGTAGAACGCGCCGAGCGAGGAAGGGGATATCGGGTCAGAAAGAGAAATGCTTGCGTGGATGTGGAGAGATTGGAGAGATGCCGTGGGATTTGAATTCTACGCTGCCATTTACCCCCCGTTATATTGTACCTACGTCGTGCGGATGCGAGCTTTAGGAGTACCTCGCATTATATGACTTATGGTGTACGCGCGATGGGGGCGACGGGGCCATAGATAGAGAGGGGGACGAAAGAGCAAACTGATCTGCGAGTGTCTGTATACGCGTCTATTCATCTGGATACGGAAAACGATTGCGCCGCAATCGTTCGTCTACATTGCCCCGGTATCATACTGCGCTAGAATTAATCGCGAAATCATGCGTCCAGCATGCCGGGCGAAATGTCATCGAAACCCCCGTGATGGCCTGTCCTGCTGTACGCGCTCGCTGCGTCCCGCTGCGACATCGACCTTCTGTTTTCACAATTATTCCGCGACTCTTTACTGCTTCACAATACGCAATTACCGATACATTTTATTCCGATACGTTTTTAGATTAACGCGGCATTTCGTATTATCATTGTCGCATTACTAACTAATACATCTCATCTATACTCAAAGTAGTAGATATATTTTTATTTATACGTATGCATATACGGTACGTAGATGTGTACCCTTAAAAACACACACAGATTTTTAAATTAAAATAGAAATAAACAAATCGACAAATAAAAAGGAAATAAAGACAATAAAGACATTCGGTTAATTCGCGAAAAATTACTTGACCGCTTATTTAATTTCTATGTCTTCAAAGTAATCGTTTTAATCCCATCATCATCATAACACGATGTTGAAGGGTGAAAAATTACCATGGAAAATCAATAAAATGTCTCAAACTATCTAAATGGATTAACGAAAAATTGAATGCAAAGGAAGACATTATAGAATTAACGTTACTTATTACATCCTTCTTGTGGATAAAAACACGGTAATTTTATTGCGCGCAAGTTAGACGGTAGAAAATCATTGGAACGACACAGCCAGTTAATTACGCTAATTAGACGCGGGTCACTTCGTTCAATGTACAGTTATAGTTATCGACGCGGTATTGTTCAACGCGTAATTTCAGCCTCGATGCGCCGTGATTCATCGTGCGAACACAAATTATTTCGCGCCAAAGCTTTCGATTTACCTGTCATGCGTCGCGCCGTTTTGTTCGTAGCTCGTTACGACGCGACGAATCGCGGACCGCGCTGCTTTTATCGCCTATAGGTTCTCTCATCAACGCAAGATCAATATCTAATCAAGTGTCGCGTAGTAGTTAGAACGGACGACCGGAAATTAGTTAGGCTGCGATAAAAACTTCGTATCCGTCAGCAGGAACGCCGAACAACGGGCGATACCATGAAATATTTTAAATGTAAATTTAAATATAAAACACTTCAATTTTTGAATATAACAATTTGAATATAAAAAACTACAATTTTTGCAATTTAAATGTCCAGTTACTTATCCGGATGTAACCATGAAACAGTTTTTTGCTATATTGACTTTTTATAGATGCGCATTTAATTTTTATCACATGTACGAAATATACGAGTACAAATCAGTATTAGATCAAGATATACATTTTTGTCTTATTTTATATTAATTGTACATTCTTAAAATTAAAATCTAAAAAAATGTCTATAATCTTATAATTTCATTAATAACGTTGAAAGATTTTAGTATCAAAGTTTAGTAGCAAAATGATGTCCTAAATAATTTAGCAAAATATGATATAAAGATCAATATTCAATTTTTGATATAAGAAATTATAAAGTTTATATAAATTAAAAATATTATATTACAGAAAAAATACAATTGGACACAGAAATGTGGACTATTTTTTGGCAAACAAGACAATTCGGAGAATGAATTAACGTCAGATGGAAGTAATCGCGTTTATAATAAAAAATTCAATTTATTCTTAAATTCCGTTCATTCATTATTACTATAGAGGCGTAAGTACATAAATTGCAGAAAAAATATAATATAAGAAAGTAGAAGAATAATTTAAATTTGCATTTAGACTATTCAATTACGCAACTGTCTACATCTTCGTGTCGACGAAGAACGATATTGAACATCTTTTACGCGCTCTTTGAAAAATCGATATCTCTACAACTTTAAGGTACACGAAGCCTATTCTCGCCACCGCGAAAATGGAAGCTCACCTTTCGTTCCTCGTAAATCCCGGCGAGAGCTTACGAGCCAGCAGCAGAATGAAGAAGGTATCGCGTGCACACACAGTATTGTCGTTCGATGTTACCGAACACATACTCAGCGGCGTGTCGATCGATATAGAAAGAAAGAGAAGGAATAAAAAGAGATGAGGAGAACGATGCCACGGAATGTCGGACGAACGCATCTTCGTCCCGGCGAACAAAGAGGGAGTGAAATCCTTCGCGGTTTCGCGTAAAAGTAAACAGGGAAACAGACCAGATTGCGTTTCGTCAGCAACCGCGATTTAACGCGAAACTAGATCTGGCTTTCATTCCGTTCATTTGCGATATAAGCGTAATGTACGCGTTCTGCGAGCTTGTACACGAGTGTGCAAGATCAAGGATATCGCTTCATACGGCGTGACATCCATAAACCATTGAGAAGGTTGCGCTTGATGTCTCCCGGAGAGGAAAAACGAGGGAACGTGGACGCAACCTTGCGTCTCCTATTTGCGATCAAACGATCGAGTCTGTATCTCGATTTATACCTCGATCCGAGCGCAACCACGAGCAAACGATGCGCTAACGATATGGCATGGCACTGTTCTGGATACCAGTCTGCGGAAACGAGGTAAAGGTGAAGGCTTATATAACGATAAAGATAATACTTATACTAAAGATAATAAAATATACGAGAGTCATAACGCTTTCCGTTCTATGGTATCTGAGCTAAGGAACAAATTTGCGCAAAGTCCTGAAGCGGAACTAATCGAAATATAATTTTTTTTATGCAGTCATAATCTCTTTCAAACTTTACCATTTTAATATAAATTATTTTTTACAAACATATTTTTAAACGTTAATATACGATAGTCTAAAGAATGTTGTGAGAGAATGAATGTTACAAAAAAAAAAAAATATCAAAATTAAAAAGGTCACATAGTAATGAGAAAAATTGCAAAAAAAGAGAACTATATATTGTAAAAGCAAATGTAAAGTAGTTATACTAGTGGGAATAAAATTAGCGTAATTCTGTTTATCAATGAAATTGATTTGAAAACTCCTCTCATCTGATTTGTCTAATTGTTATCGTAAAATCGAGTAAGACGTTGGCTCTTGCGGTGCTCCATACTATACACGTTGCACGCATCACTCTGGTATGTGGGATTGTGGCACGTACGCGTAGCGGTAATTGCATCAATCAATAAAATCTGAGCATAAGACCTTCCCTCGTGCTTCACGTGGGGAGCTACGTGCGTGTCGAGTTAATATCACGGGGTACTCCACTTGGCAGGGATGACAAACGCGGATGACGGAACGGTCAAGTAGCAAGCGTCAGTGCCACTTCCCTCGTTCGATCGATCGATCTTGCCCGCTTGTCCATAGTGGCCGCTTGTCCATGGTTGCGAGTTGCGACCCTCCTCCAAGAGGAAACGGGCGATGTCACGGGACGCGCGACGTCACGGCAGGCAGAGAACCCGGAACACCCGGGACACCCGGAACGGACGTGCGTGCGTGCATCATGAGCGGAAGTGGGTATGCGTGCGTGAAACGCACCAAGCGAATTCTCGAGACAGTTTGATGGATTAATACCTTTGTGTCCTTGTTGCGTATACGCGCGTACCGTACAGCCGTAAGTTCAATGCAGCGAGAGATATACATACGCCCCCCGCGCGAAGATACCAACACCCTTGTACACACGTATTAATACCGTACGGATACGGTAATGCCTGCGTCCACCTCCAATGAGCGAAGAAATTGCTAGGAGGGAAGAAATATTTATAGATAAACGTACGCCGAGATAAATGCACCCGCGTTCGCATTCACCGATCCTGTTCACATTGGCCGATTTCGAGAATAATAAATCTCATTCCGACGACTAACGCCGAGGGCGCCCGAGGAAATCAACGGCTATATAAAAGGGGTGCCGTGTGCACGACCAGTTTTCCATTGAACATTCATCGAACAAAAACTGTGCCAAATGGAACAAGACAATTCTTTAGAGAGCTATATGGTCTTGCTAAATGAGTATGTATGTAGCTAGCGAAGATTTACTTTTACGCGATCATTTACATTTCATCATTTCCTGCAATTGATAAAAACTCAATTTGTGACATATCTAGTATTAGAGTACCTCTTGCTATCTCAAAGTTGGACACTCTCGATAAATACGCATGTGTAGTGATACGAATATCTTCTATTGATGTGTAAAATATATTTGTTGTCTAATGAGAAACTCCATTTTCAAGTATAATGACGAAACGATGAAAATTAACGAAACAACGTATAACAGTAAACGCTATGTATTAATTATACAATAATCAAGCGAGTACTTACTTAAGATACTCTATTTCACTAACTTCATCATAACATATTTATTTCGATTTCTCTCTATTTCTGCTCGTTTTCAGCACTGAAATATTACAGTTGTATTAAATTCTCTCTTTATATATCTGACATTTTAATTGTGAACTTATATTTATGAAATTACAAACGAGAATGTCCGACAGAAAATATTATCTATACATGTACACATTACTTATACTATGTATAATAAGCCTATGCCTCTACTAATGTTTGTGTAATTAAAAGTCTCTCGTACAGAAACTTTGGTTTAATATTAATTGCCACAGAACAGTTCCTCTTTTCAAATGCAGTTCCTTTACCTTTCGTTTATTACGAACCGTATTACTTTCCTCGATCACAATAGTTTCCCTCTGTATAAAATCCCCGCCTTGCGGTAATAAGAAGGAAACCGATAAGCCTGGCACCGAAATCATTATCGTTTCGAGCGACATTACGTCTTTGTACATTCTCCGGGCGAGACGGGTTGGAGGAACGTAAAGAATGGAGATAGGGCCGTAACGAGTCGAGATTTCGACGATGACCGACCGTGGCACGTAAAGGAAAATACAACCAGATGAAATAGTCGGTGGCTTTTTATCCGCGGGACGCGGACAGGGTAAAAGGCAAAGCTACCAAAAGCCGGGGCTTTATTGCCTACCAGGATCTCGTGCGCAGGATGCGAGATTGTTTAGATCCCTCGTCCATAGACCCGGGGATCCGTAAGAAGGCCGGGGAGCCTATCTAGGATCGTACACTGGCTCGTCCCTTGGATTATGGCGGCGAAACGATTCACGTCGTCCGTTTTCGTGGCTCGTAAGCGACGCTGCTTATTGTAAACTTGCACGGGACCGTACAAAGTCCGGTCTCGGTAACGTTTTGTCGGTAACTTGTGAGGCTCGTTTACTTTTTCGGATGATCTGTCTGAAGATTGTACGACACAGCCGTACTTATCTTCCGCGTGCGCACGCGTCCTACAATGTCTAAGTGCTCGCGGCAAGTCTCTTATGGTTGAAACCATAAGTGCGAATATAGATACGCGAATATCTTTATTGAGGGCACAACCATAGAGCTCTTATTAAAATAATCTTATAAATAGCCGATAAGAAAATTGCTCGTAAATTATTTTATATCTTTTACGACATAATAGCTACACGCAGATGGAATAGATGGAGCTTAAAGCAGTACATTTTAATATTTTACTTTCGTACGAGAAAATAAAAGTCATGTAAAAGTCATGTAAATTTTTCAAAAAATTCTTTTTATATCTTTCTGCTACTTACTTCGTGATAAGATTTTTTGCAACAAAATTTATATTTCTAATATTATAAATTGATTCTAATTTTATACGTACATATTTTCACGTCATGTTTATATTCATCAAAAAAAAATTAAAGAGGGGATCTCTTAAGGGGAAAAAGACATTTTCTCTCTCTCTCTCTCTCTCTCTATCTCTCTCTCTCTCTTAAATATTCTATTAAATATTCTAATAAAAATCTCTCTTATTTTACATACGTATTCCTCATATGTTGCGATAAAATCGGCAAACATCCTTTTACCATCAACCTACAATACTATAGTCTGTTTTGTGCCTGGCGCTACATATATACTATATGTTCAATCTGAATAAATGATAAAACTGTGACACGTATCTCGTTCTGATAGTCACTGGATATTCGACAGGATTTCCCCCAATTTCACTCCTTTCCTTTATACGGTTATATGTTACATCTTTTCGTTTTTCTCGGGTTCGATAGAGCCATTACAAAGCTAAATCGCTGGCAAAATCGAAGATACCGAGACGTATGGAAGTAGGTATCGGTGACTTCATTTCCAAGATCGCTGCAGTATTTTCGCATCGACACGCCGGCGTTCTCCGTCGGTCTCTTCCTTCCTTCCCTTCCGTTTGCTTTTCTCCAATCTTCTATCTTACCCGTTGGTGAACCGTTGGATAGTAAAAGGCAAGGAAAAGAAGAGTGCGAGAACACGTCGCGTCGGCCAGTGTCGATTGACTCTCTGAAGAGACCTGAGAAAGCTTAGAAAGGGCCGGGTGAGAGATCGAGATTAGAATCGAATTTGCCCATGCTCGGATCGAAATCGGGCCTGAAAGCGGATTACCTAAGCGAAGAAACGACAGAGAGTTCTTTGACAGCTTTACCCCTTACTCCAACTTATCCAAATCGCGGCATTCAAATCGGTTCGATGCGCGAAATATTCTTTTTTCCCCCACTTCTCCTCTATCGTTGGCGACGGGGCGTCTGCTCGCGAGAGTTCCGAATCGGCCACTTATCAAAAGTACCCTTTTTTTTTTTTACCCTCTTCTCCCGTATCCGTCGAAAGCACTTCCGAGAAAGTACTTGGAGGAAATATCTGAAAATATCCGCGACGGTCGCAGGGGCAAAACCGGGAGCAAAAACAGGATGCATCGATATTCGCCAGAACTCGCATCGCACCGCCGTCCGTTGTAAAGATCGAGTCGCTCTTTCGCGACGGGTAAAGTTTGCAGCAAGAATCGTTCTAAGCTAAATTCCCCGGTAGCCGAGAAGTATGCGCGAAAGGAAACGCGAGGGGTGAAAGAGGGAAAAGGGGAGAAGAAAATGCCAAAGGGAGAGACAGGAAGAAGCGGCCCCGGCGCAGGATAGGATTCTGTGGCGCAGCATTAAAAGTTGGCAAGTGCAAAGTTTCTTGCGGGATGATCCCGGTAACGGGCGTGCAGTAGCACTCTTAATCCCGTTACCTGCAGCCAATTTTTCCCCGTCTCTTCCTTTTTTCGTTTCCTGATCCTCTCCAGACGCGCCGTACCCTCTTGTCTCTTCCTCTCCTCTTCCCCCCCTCTCGTGTTCTCTGTGTCGCCTTACACGCCAACTGCTCTCTATGCCGTTCCTTCAGCCTTTCTTATCCGCACCCCTGCATAATACCCCCATACTACTATGTTATTCTTTTCCCTTTCCGTGCCTTATAGCGCGTATACTTTTTGTTCGTTCGCTTCGATACGCGAAAAATGCGAAACATTTTCATTTCATCGCATACGATTAAAGTCCAACTGAAACTTTTGCCGAAACTGAACCGAAATACTCGGCTCTCCGTGTCGATTTCAACCGAAATCGAAACCAACATTAAAAAATAGGAATTCTGTAAAGACCATATATCGCCGTATAGACCATATATCATATACTTTTTCTTTATAAGTATCAATAATTTGTTGAAATAAAATTAAATTTCGGGCCGAAATCGAAAACCGAAATTTCGATTGTCAATTTTGTGTGTCAATTTCGGCCAAAGAATACGAGTACTTTTTCTTCATAAACATTATGATGTTTAATTATTGAAACCATAATTACATGTATTAAAATTAATATTTATGAAGAAGAGCTATATGGTTTCAATCAAAATTGACACGTAATGTATATTCGTTTTCAGTTTCGGTAAAAGTTTTGGTCGGACTTTACATATTATATAATACACGACGTATATAACACATACTAACAAAATCGAGCTATATTTCCAAATAACCGCTTCAAAATCAGATCTATCAAACCTTGTCTTAGAAAATTGTAATTTTTCTAAAAAATGGACAATCTAATAGCATTTTAAGTAGCGATAAAATATTAGACTATGTGCAACCAGTACGTACAAGCAAAAATGAATGTTCCTTCTGTACAAGTTAATTTTAAATTCACTTTTCTCTCCACGTTCTATCTCCGAAATTTATTATCTATTTTTGTTTGCTAACTACCATTAGTAAAACTACTAGATTACGTATTCCAGTACATACAGCACTATAGAGCTTCAAATAATGAAAAATAATCTCCTATAGACTTTATAAATACACCCTATTCTCTTCACCGAGATATAGCGTAAAAGAGATTTCTCTCAATAAAATGAGGATCGCGTCATAAATATAGGTGGAATGTAATCAAGCTTCGTGGTTTCCGTGATCCTTCGAACCAACTACGAGGCACGTTCCACACCAGGAAATATAAGCTACCCATCCAAAAGCAAATAACAACGGATCACATGAGTGATATTGAAATAAACATTTAGCGTCACGCGTATTCACCCCGCGTCTGGTTTTATTTTCTTCAAGTGAAAACGAGACTCTTAACGGGCACTATTATGTGCGCGGAAAACATTGGAGAAAGCATAAAAAATTAAAAATATGCAATATGTATAAAATAGGCACGATTCCAGGCAGATCTAATATAAAAATTGCGAAACTGCGCTGGGAAAAGCCAGAACAAAGTAACCGGAATATTTCATTAACGGATATAAAGATGCAATTTTCTCAATACTGAGTTGACAAACAATGTGAAAATTATCCGTTTTAATTAAGGGTTCTAAGGCAATTAGTGGCAATTAGTGTCAGGCAAGCAATTTATTGCAAGATTAATTTAATTTTCAAGATGTGACGGAAAGATATCGCACGGAATTACTCCGAAGGTAACAGAACTTTAATTGACACAATATTTTGGAATATCATTAAATTTACTTAATCCGCTGTTGATTACTGCAACAACTCTAACAACGCTAAAAAATAATTATAAGAAGCATTTACGTTCTTAAATCTTACACAAATAATATATTCGGATATTGTAATCTTTCCAAGATGAGAAAATGACAAATTTTCTGCCCGTGGCAACTTACTCTTCTGCCGTTTTAATCGTACGATCGCGTTGGAGCTAGCGGTTTTAAACTCGGAAGTGATGTCTGACGCAGCTTCCCCATCGATGGCGGTTCACTTATCTGATTCCACCTTTTCCGCCATCGTAGGATAAAAGTATCGGACTAGAGCTCGGCTACGTAAAAGACGTAGCAAACGGGTACTTGAAATCGAACAAAGGCTTTCACGGTAAATGGTACCGTGCGTATATATACCTGCTTGAAAAACTCTTCCTTCGGCTATCCTTCCGATTACGCGCCGTTCGAAAACTTCTTTACGACGGATCGAGGACGACGACGCCCGGAACTCGTTCCGGAACGACGACTTCCCAGTCACGAAATTGGTGAAGTAGCGTCGGGAAAGCATACTCGCACGAGACTCTTTCGACAAACGTGAAAATGCTCTGACGATTTGAGTTTCATGTAGAAATGAAATAGAAATGACGGGTCGCTACATCGCTTATTTCTAATAAATATTTTTAAATAGCTTCAACTTTCAAGTCACAAACAAACATGAGGATCACTAAGCAATCCAAAGATGAAACGTTAATAAAAATTTAGTTTCAAATAAATATGTATTTCACAAACGAAACTTGAATTTTGAAGCTTATTTAAGAAGAGAAGTAGCGTTGACGATCAAGAGATTGCCAAAGAAGACGTAGTTATGTAAATAATAAATGAGCTCATAAGTTTACACGAATGTAAGTAATCGAAAAAGTTTAGAAAAATCAAAGAAACAAGGAATGAAATATCGTCCTGCGCGAAACGCCTTCTCGAAAATCGTTTAAAACATTTAAGTACGACACACAGACGAATCTCACGTGTGCGTCCACGAGACGTGCAACAACGTGGCATACGAATCTGTGAGCTTACGGTACGATCTCACACGATTTATGATTTTCTCTCGACAACAGGAAATCCCTCCTACAGGGGCCGAAATATGATTCTACTAGAGCGCGTGTCGTTGCATTAATATATGATTCTCTATTTTTCTGAGCACCTTCCAAGAACACTCGCATTGTCTCCTGAAATATTGCACATGTCTTTGATTGAATGAGAAATAAACGGATAAATGTTGATATTCACTTTATTATATATAATAGTATAATAAAAAAGATTTAGTTAAAGTTTAATCATTACGAACAGAATAGCAAACTGTTTGTCGCAATACTATAACTGACTGTGTTATTTCGCTTCTCTTCGATTAATGGAGACTTAATTTCAGAAACGCGTGTATCCTATTCGGTGACTCCTCCCACTTACTTCTTTACAAACATGTCCAGGTGATCCTAGACACGTCGATTATATTGGTGGATCGTATCCAATTCGAATAAATACACATTTCTGTATCACATGCTATATATAATATATAGTACGGATGTCGTATGGATGTGTGTTACAACGATATTGTCGATGTCTAACGCTAAAATAAATTGGATTAACGGCATTTGGTGCATAATAATTATTGCCTCCACAACGCATCGTCGGGCAAATTACTCCGACAGGAAGACCGGGAAGGAAGTTGACACGTCTGGCAAAGGAAGACGGGAGATAAGGGAAATGAGAGAAAGACGAGGCTGATCAGCGCGTTGTAATTTAAAAAGTTCCTTCGTCCCCGTGAAATTGATAAATCGCGCGAGGCGACTCTTGCCTTCTCGTACCTCTCTTCCTTCCTCTCTTCCTTACCCCATCGTGACGGGTCTTCGGGCGGGCGCAATCAGGGATAATCTGCCTCTAGGAGTAATAAGTTGAAAAGTCCATTTTTCTACGGTTCCCGTCTTTCGTTGTGACTACCTTGCGCATTACTCCTCGCGCGGTTGCAGCATCTGCGATTTCTTTAATTTCATGGAACGAAGCTTAAATAATTCTCCGAAAGTTCTTCTCTCCCTTGCAATGCTTCGTAATCTCAATTACGAGATTGCAATTACACACGATTACATCATGTACCGAGTAAAACCTAGCATCAATGTATGTATAACATCTACAGGGTGCACATTCCCAGAATGACCGCTAAATATTACTAAATATTATATTTCGTGTTTACTGATAGGTCGGACTAAACTATAAGTCGAAAAGTCCTCTACTCATTTTGCAATTTTTGCAATGGTTAACAAGATATTAATTACTGAAAATCGCCGAATATTGATTTTCAATAATTTTTTATTCAAGTACTATCAACTTTATAGAAAAACAGCAAGTGACAAAAATTGTTTTTCTTCTCATAGAGTTCTGAAAATGTTTTCAGAATTTTTTAGTTGATAAAAACTCGCATTTTCTTTGTTGAGAGAGATAAAAATAGTTGTCAATAAGAAAAAAATGCAGTAGTAAAAAATTGATAAAAAATTCTGAAAACTAATATGCGGGAATTTTTTAGTAATTAATGTCTCGTTAAATATAGCGAAAATTGCAAGACTTTTCGAAAATTGTAAAGAACTTTTCAATTCAGTTTAATCCGCTCTATTAGTAGAGAAAATATTTAATGGTCACACCCTACATATAAAAAGCAGCAAGATTCAAGTGTAGTTATCTTTTTAAGAATGCAATACACAAGCAAAATTATTTACTTTCAAGAAAGAATAAATATATATTTAGATTGAAACATACTAAATAATATAAAACTTTTTGCCTAGACAAAATCGTAATTAAAAAAATACGAATTGAAACAATTGAAAATTTTTTTATGGATTCTCCATATAAATATATAAAAATTGTCAATCAATAATTTTGTTTCCTCCTTGTTTCCTTAATGCAAATTCACACGTTTGTGTATCGATTTTAGAAATCAGTCCGTATTTTCTCCAAATGGTATACTCCCTCTAACGTAGAATACAGAACGCTCTATGGGTAAAGGCTACTACAAAGACGTTTCCTCGTGGGTATTAGCGTCATCCCTTTGCCGAAGATTGATGGAGGTGGCCTGACAGAACCACCCTTCGGTCTCTTCTCTGTTTGCTCGTTCTCCGCCGCTCTGTCGCGCCATCCCTCTTGCATGAAAAAAATCATCTTCCTCCTGACGCTTCTCTTCGTAGCCAACGTCCTTTCCTATAAACGGCTGTAGTCCGTGTCGATAGTTATTACGGAATTGATCGGAATAGTTCGAAGATATCAAAAGACATTAAACGTGAGTTAAGGTACAGTTGGCGAAGTGTTTGATATAACGAGAAAATTGCAAATGGTATAGATCGTCAAGTATAAAATATAGAACGTAACGTATCGGAGGATAAAGGACACCGCGAACGAAGGTGTGAAGGAAGAATCTCAAGTATTAAACTTCATAGCATTACGTTGATATTATTCTTTCATAGGCGACACAATGCCATCACCCATTTAGCTCAAAATCGAATTCCAGTCTCGTTC
>NW_017304758.1:5207469-5214154 GCF_001594115.1 Trachymyrmex septentrionalis
GTATTAAACTTCATAGCATTACGTTGATATTATTCTTTCACAATGCCATCACCCATTTAGCTCAAAATCGAATTCCAGTCTCGTTCCAGAAAAAATAAAAATATTAAACGCTATGCAAAATTCCATCAACTGATTTTTGTTATTATATTTTAACGTAATAATACGTAGTGAGCTCTCTGGTAAAACCAACTTGGCAGTGTCACACCGTGCGGTGCAACGTACTGTGAATCAGAATATATGTTTGACTTATCGAACTTGTTATGAGAACAACTTTAGTGCGTGATACGGATTCGTGCAATCCTGTACACGTTAGCCGTATCTATAAATATATCAGACATATTCACCAAATTTATGGTACGATCGTTCGTGGAATTTCAAAAGTCAGATTTCCAGCGACATGATACATTTCCGTCTTCTTGACTCGTGAAAGTGGATTTGTCGTCTCACAAGGGTTCACTAAATTTTCCAAAAACTTATCATCCCGCAAAATATACAGGAACGTGAAGACCTTTGCACGCTTGCCACACGTCGAAATGTACGTAACGGTAGTATAAAGAGCAAAGGAAAGTATGTGGAAAGTATTGTATATAACCATCTCTCGCAAGGAATATTGATTGGACGGTGAGCATTATACGGACCTAGTTACGTTCGGAATACGGTATTAGTACCGACAAAATCAAGATAAAGATCAAAAGCTAATGCTTTCATTTTTCTTCGTTAGAGCGTACATCAATTATGCCATGTACTGACTGACAATTATTTATTATACCGGGAACAAACGTAAAGTTTTATTTACTTTTTGTTTTTCAATCAAAAGTAAAACTTTAAAGAGAGAGAGAGATTTCAATATATGTCAAGAATTTAAGAATTTATTTAAAAAATAAAAGATCTAAAAATATGTGAGCGCGATTAATATTTAAAAATGTATTATACTAAATGTACATACATTTAAATGTATTAAAGTTAAATTTAATCCTATTTTCACGATATTACTTATCAAATATACAATAACAACTTACTTGGGATATCTTATAATTAGAGATAGCTAAAATATTTGTAAAGTTGTATAAAGTTTCACGATTATTTGTTTAAGCCCAAAAAAAATTATTACTTTCCGAGTTATTCCCTGCACAAGAAAGATTTTATTGTTCCTTGAGTATTCGACAAATATTTACGTCTCACGCGAATCTAATGAAGCGGAGCCACGAAATACAAGCACCGATCGAGTGTCCGGCTTAATAGTTTCATAGCAATGACACGTAGCTAAACGTGGCAGTATTCGATGAGTGCAAATTCAGGTACATATGACATGGAGTGCTTCAAGCAAACAGGGAACAAATGGGTTAATGGGCTTTCTGAAAACGATGGGCTATAGGGAATTCCATGTTTCTGTCAGTAGACGTTCATCGTTCCTTCCTCTATTCTCGCGAGAGCTCAGCTTATACTTTTATTATCATCTATATCTTTATCCTTCCTCCTTTTCTCTCTTTCTTTTTTCTCATTCCTTCTCTGTTATCTTATATCCTTCCAATTATCAGCTTTCGCTATATCTTCTTCCTGTCACGTGCGTGCACACACATCTATATTTATTAATTGTCGAGTTCCGAATAGAAATCTCCGGCCCATTCTCTGTTTATTCTCGGAAGTTCCGATTGTTCGTTCGAGGACCGTGCCATGTTTAACCTCGATTCGCCTATCGGGTCAGAGCATCCCGCCGATTAAACTCGTCGAACAAGCCGACTCGAGAAGGTCGAAGTTTCGGCAGTTTGCGTATATCTTTCGTAAACTACTAAAGCGAAGCTTCTTTCTTGACTAAGCGGATGTATGCGAATCTATCGGAAGTACTCACGAGTGTAGTTTTGAAGAAATTAACCGCCTCCTCGTCGTCATAGGATGTACTCTATTCAAACGTCGCGTCAAGACGTCTGTTTTATAATATAGTAGAAAACTGCGGCATGCGAATAAACGATTTATATAGATAAGATGTAGTTTCATTAAAGAATACCAAGCATCGTTATATCTCTCCGGAAGAGTACAACAAAAACTTTAATTCTATTATTCCATCGCACAATAGTGTCTTTATAGAGACGCAATAGAGGTGAAGAAACGCAAGTTAGGAAGGTAGCAATCTAGTCAATCGAGTCAATTGAGCGAACGAGCTTAACCACGCTGGAAACACGAAGTGGTTGCCGGCGGAACGAGGACGCTGCGGTACGGAGAGGCGGAGGAAAGGAACGACGCGACGCGACGCGACGCGACGCGACGCGACGCGACGGAGCGAGGCAGGCAGACGGGCCAGGAATTTATCATTTCGTAGTTGAAGTGCCGTACTGGCGACAAGGCTGAAATTGCAGTATTTGGGAGTCGAGTGGAGGCTCGAGAGGAGAGGAGTGGAGATTGAAAGAGCGACAGAGAATAGAAGACAAGAAGGAGGCAGGCTTATGTAGGAAGTATCTGGACATGGAAAGAGATGGGAATGAAGGAGGAGGAGCGGGGTACGTCTGGGGAGTGCAACGGAAGCAATGAACGCTAAAGAGAAAGAGAAAGAGCACGAGAGAGAGAGAGAGAGAGAGAGAGGGGGGGGTGGGGAGGGGGCGGGGGATAGAATTGTTAGAGTGCCACGAAATGCTAGTGGAGAGAGAAGGATTCGACGGAAACAAGCTGCGATCGTAAGCGACGATTCTCTGGTAGCCACTCACGTCACCCTCTCTTGCGTCTCCGTTAACCACCCCCTTTCGATGTTCTTCTCTTTTGCTCTTTCCGTCCTGCTGACAGTAGTTGCATCCCGTTACTAGTCAGCCGCGCGACTGGCTGATTATACCTCTGCCTACACCACTACCGCAGTGCGACAATTTGATAGCTCGATCGGATATTGTGAGGCACATCCTCGTGGCCCTGTTCTCCACCTCCACTTTCTCCTTTCTTCCTCCTCTCCCTCCTCCTTTTACTCCTTCTTCTCTCCTCTTCCTCCTCTTCCATCTCCTTTTCTACCTTCGATCTGTTCAATCCGACGTACCAATTCAACGAAATTAATTGCGCTTGCAACTACCGCGGACTCATTAAGCATCTCTCACTGCAGATTCATGCATCAACAGAGAAATTTTCGCTTCTCGATGCTACAAGATAGACAAAAAGAAACAAAAAAATATGGGAAGAGGAAGGGGGAAGAGAGAAAGAAAGGTACGATGGCATAAACGATGAATTGTTACGGCGTTGAGTTATTCACGACCCATTTGTGTGTCAAGTGTGATAGGTTGTTAGCGCAAAAAATATACTAGCATCACTACTGTTTCTTGACACGGTCTAATTATCTCGATATTCTTCAAGTCAAAATGTTTCAAACTCTCTTATTGCGAAAAATATATACATATACATTATACGTATAAAACTTCAAAAATATCAGACTGGAATAGTGTCTGAAAATATTTTAAAATTTTCAACAACTATCATAGATGCAAATGTATATTTATTCGCAATTATTTTTATTTGCTCGAGAACATTTTCCAGAACATTAAAGTACGTATGCTGTGAGTTTAGAGTAACACATTATTTCGTGAAAGGAACGCGGTGTCCGTTTATGCTTAAGAGTTAACACTCAACTAAACCGAATAGGATTAGGGAATGACAGAATTCCTTATTCACGATCGAATATGTCTGCATCCGTCATCTTCCTAGGATCTCAAGTTCAAGATATGTGCGCGATATATATATATATATATACTGCCTCATGATAGGGAGAGGGGGAGAAGAGGAGGAGCGTCAATAATCCGGCTGTTTCACAAAGGGACGCGACGGCGGCAGGATGAATCGCCGAAGAGGCACGACGCCGATACCTTTACCGAAGCAAGGCACCTCGAGGCAGTGCTCCTTCGAGGCAGGCCACGCCCCGGATGCCTTTGCCTACCCCGTGTCAATGGGGACGAGGCCTTATTAGAATCGACGGTAATTCGACGACGGGGAAGTTTGTTGATGAGGATTCTAGCTACAGGCAGTCGTTCGAAGCCGACGTCGGAGCTGTGAAAGGGGATCATACCTTCCTCATACAAGAAATGTTTCGACATCATAAATATCTATTAAAAAGACCTAAGAGTATGAGAGAGAGAGAGAGAGAGAGAGAGAGAGAGAGAGGAGAGAAAAAATAAAAGCTTAAGGATAAACAAATCGATAGATGCAACCACTAATCATTTCGAAATCTACATTTGTATATACACTATATTTTATGTTTTTACTTCTAAATTTAAAAAAGTTAAACATTTTATAGAAATATATTTATATTTCTAATAACACATTTAATTTTTTACAAAATTATTCACGTAATACTATATTTTTTTAGTCACACTTATCTTTATACTGATAAATTCGTAATGTCAAATTATATCAAATTTTAGGTTGCTTCCTTGATATCTAACAGTGTAATTGTCATTATTTTTCCATATTCCATCAGTCATATTGTTACTATTCGATAAATCTAATAATTACTATTAAGAAACAGTTACATTTGTTAGTTAATTACATTTGTTATTTCTTTAATTTACAATCAATTACCCGGGTTGTTGTACATATCAGTTTGAGTTAGTTGAGAATTCTTGCGGATTTGGAACAAAAACTCAAATCCCTGAGGAAGGATGCTACCGTTGAGAGCACGGAGCTTCGAAAACTCGTCGAGTTTCAGTACATAGGCGCAACGTTCTATGTTTCCGTAACTTTGGACAAACTCTGATTGCTACGCGCGCTTTTCCTGATGTACAGGACGTGCCTGTCGCTTTTCCTATACTTGTGAATTTCTACACGTCAACAACTGTAAAGTTCCGGCAATAAGTCGAAAGATTAATCGAAATAGTTCCACGTGATGCTCTATTAAAACATTTTTTCGCGTATATAATTAACGATGCAACAGCGTCATTAGGCTACTAACAAACTTCTTAACGTTATTAGCACGTGTTCATTGCATAAATAGAAAAGTATAATAAAGAAAAGGGAGGAAAAGGACACCAACAATGCCGCTTATCTTCGAGATATTCTGACAGTCTCATTAATTTCACGAGGGCCCCACAAGAATCTCGCAAAAGCTTCCGTTGTTTCCTCGGCTATCACAACACTCTGTCACCCCTTCACACTAGATTCCCCCATTATTAACGTCACGGCGTGGTCCGCCAGAGTGAAGTACACAAAACGTGGGCAACCTGAAGCCCAGTGACAGGATCCATTAGAAGCGGTTTACTTAGGTCCTTCAAGATTAGCCTGCCGCCCTCACTTGCGGCTTCTCGGCTCTCTTTATCTTTCGTGATACTTAACACTACGATCCTAGTAACTACATCTTGTGTCAAATACAAAGCACAATTCGAAGATATTTATAAAACGAAAAAAAAAAAAAAAAACACACAAATTTATAAGAAATTTAAGAGTAAAAATATATTAAAAATAATTAAATTTCAAATCGCAGCTTATTAAACTTTCCTCGTTTATGTAACATTATACAAAAATACTTTTCTCTGTTAATTTATTAAATTAAACGCTGTATACCTAATACCTTTTCTTATAAAAAAAATGTATACTCTTTCGATGACGTGTCTTGCTTGATGTGATATTTTTTAATTGCGGAATTACGGAATTTCAAATTCTGCGACACGTGGCAGGTAATTTAGTATCGTATAATAATGAGAGAACCTGGGGAAGCCGCATTTCGTATCTTCGCGCAGTTGCGTTACGGTGTAGAGTCCCCGTTTACAATGAGACGCTTTAATTAAAAGATTACGTTCCGCATCTCGAGGTAACTTTGTTCCACTAATTCTGTGCGATGCATGTATAGTGCTAATTCCTCTCGTTCTTCATTAAAGGTGCACGACTATTTTTTTTTTCTCTACGATGTTTCCTTTCTATGACGTTTGTCTACCAGCAATCCTGCTGTTGTAATAAACAACACAAGTGTTTCCTATCTTTTTCATTTGCCACCTATCTAACTTCAATATTCATTGAGGTGAATCGTCCGTGTTCATATCGATTCGTTCGAAAACGATAATTATGATACTACCCTCGTGACGGATTTCGAAACGCCGTGCCCTCAGGAAAAGCGTTTTACGCAGCGCGAACGCGTTAAAAAACCTTCCGGTCTGCCACGAAGATTGATGATCGAGCCCGCAGCCCATCGGCCTCGAAGATTCGCTCGGCAAACTTTTTTTTATTCCCCCTTTTTTTTCTCCCTTCTTTAATAGGTTACGTCACTCGGGGAACGAAAACGCTCTAGGTAGCATCCACGGCACAGTTGGTCTCAACGACAAAAGAAAAAGACGGACCTTGCAGTACGGCGGATAGTGCCCTTCGGGTGCTTACCGCGTTTTTTCGTCATTACCCGTCGTCCCGTTACCAAGAGGATAAGATCGTGAGTCGAGTTAGCCACGTAAATTGGCTTAAGGGATTTGCGTCTCGATGTGCTTGATAATGCATATCATATTCGACGGTCAGAAATCGTATTCATCGCTCGATGTTATACACGTGCATCGCTGCTAATCTTTTGCCGATTAAATCTTTTAAGCAAGAATTGCACAAGAATGAATCGTTATTTAACAATTTCCTATTTCAATGCATACAATGTGCTTACTGTATACAGAATAAGATTTTGTATTTTTATTAGGCAAGCGACGCGTGAAGACTACATTTGAAGGCTGCATTTTCGTAAATCTGCAAA
>NW_017304758.1:5214254-5219401 GCF_001594115.1 Trachymyrmex septentrionalis
TCAATGTGCGTACTGTATACAGAATAAGATTTTGTATTTTTATTAGGCAAGCGAGAGACGCGTGAAGACTACATTTGAAGGCTGCATTTTCGTAAATCTGCAAAAAAAGAGGAATCCTGTTTGGATGATTTTGACCCCCGCCATAAATGATCAATAATAGGATATAATGTTCTTTCTATTATTTCATTTATTCTTATTGGTTTAATTTTCATTTATAGTTGTATATTATTCAGATCGTAATCTTGCAATTATAAGATATTTCACAAATAATTGAAATTATGAGCGATATTAAGAAATTTATGTAAATGCATGTCTAAAGTTAGCAGTGTTATCTTACTAAAATAATAGTGTCAGAAAATTATATATTTTATTTATGAAATTTGTCTTGTTAATTACTTTTTGTAAATAATAATAGACATCAGTCAAAAACTTTGGAATGTTACTCAGAATTATATCAAAATTAAAATCATTAGAGAAGAATGTTCTGTTCAGTATAAATTGATCTGAAAATTTCATTGATCGAATTTGCAAGATTAGTTATTTTATTTTGTAAAAAATGTTTTATTGATTATCATTTATATATATATATATATATATATATATATATATATATATATATTCTTATTTTAACGTTTCTCATCGAAATTACTACAAAGATTTATACGCTAAATTAACACTGATATTTTTATGACTGTACATAAATGGGAATCATAATCGTAGCGTGTTTAATTCTGTCAATAAATGAATAATTGGGTTATTAAGACAAAATGGTTGCGCCTATAAGAAGCGGACTTGCAAATTATTTCGATCAATCAGCCTGTTGGCGCGGTGCGGGTAGAAGATTGAGATATTTATAAAGGCAATCCCTGTGGACGCAGCATGGGGAAGAGGGTATAAGCCCCGGTGGATGAGGATTAAGGGTGCGTTTAAGGGCTGTTTACGGTTTTGCGGACGCCACGATATCAGCTTGCGCGTATAAGCCACGATGCTGCGAAATTTCGGATCGTGGTTTATGGATAACTTGAAATAGCAACGGGAGAACCTAACGGGTGGTAGGATAAACCTTCGTCGCTACTCCAGTAGATTGCTTAAGAGCATGTGATCGATGCGTCTATAATAACGTTGATTCGTGAGATATTAGTGTATAATTTTCGAAAAGAGCGTCACAATTCAAAAAGAGCAAACCTTCTCAAAAAAGTTCCAAAAAATTTAAGTGAACGAAATAGGTAATATTATTTAAAAATTATAAAAATAAGTACATAACAGGATCTTATTTCTAATTAAGTACTTCTTATACTTCATTTCATTTAAATTCCTTTTATCGAATTTTTGAAATTATTATATTTATGCAGAAATAAAAGCTTTGAGTCTTGTACTACGATGAGATTAATAATTTTTTTCAAATTTTGTTTTTTCAACAAACAATATTGTTAATGTTGCAATTTTATTATAAAAATCAAGTAAATTAGAAACAAACATACGTTTCAGAATTACGCGAATATTCGTTTCAGAATTGGATTCTTCATTAAATCTAAAATTAATGTTTCTTTAGCGAGTCTGTGTAATTAGAATGATTAAAAAAAATTGTAATAATTAAAAAAAATTATTATGTATCAAGAAATTGCTTTATCATATAATTTTACTAAATAAAAAATATTATAATTATATTTTGTCATATACTGCAAAAAAAAAAAATATATCGAATCGATATAGAAAAAATTTAATCTTATTAATTTTATTCTCCCCATCCTAATGTCAAGTTAACTTCACAAAGTTCATTCAGGAAATAAGTTTAACAAATATGCTAAATCGATACTGGGCGCATCCAAGTCTACACCATTGCAACCTGTCAACTGTCGTGTTAAACAACATATTACATCAAGGCAAACCTGCGACTAACTACAATCTCTCCTGGGGTCGACACGGCATCCTGCGCAACCCAACTTTCTCATAATTCGTGTTGACAGCAATCTATTTATCCGGTGACTGACGAGTCTTCGAGTCGTTGCAATTTTCGAACCGCGCTATTGATCGTAATTTGCGAATGTAAATCTAATTTCGAAACGGCGAATAAAGTAACAAAGATTAATTGAGCACAATGCGTATCATATATGATACAAGTGCTGCATCAAGTATAGATTAAGATTTCACACTTTAATATCAATCATCAAGCAAGTAATCAATCAAGATCTAGAGACACGGTAGTGTCTCGGCGCTAATACAAGCGAAGCTTCGTGGCTCGAGACACTGCCTTATACTCGTATATACACACTTTAGAATTAAAGAAGATTACATTAAATATTAACGATCAATACTTTTCTTGCGTTCCGTTTCTCAATTCTTACACATTAGCGTTACATTTACAAGATCGAAGTTTCAAGTAACTATGAAATGGTAACAGCATCACACTGGGTGTAACATGAAATAATTTTACACGATATATTGTACATTAGTTTCATATACGGACGGTATTATAATCCCTTTAATTCCAATAGCAACCGCTTAGTATTTAGCAGCTTAGTATTTATTCTCTCTACAACGGTAGCTTTGTCTGCTCGTGTTTAAAATCTCTCAAACATGTCATACCGTAATCTCTATTGGACACCTGTACACATAGCTCAGGGCTACGTGTGCCCGCGTCTGCAAACGCGCACACCAACCCGTTAAGGCGCTACTCTGTACATGCAGATGCACCCGCGATATTTGCGTTGATACGCTCTGTCGCACGGGCTTTAATACTAGCGAGAGAGAGCGTGTTTCGAAAGGGAATAGGTCGACGGATTCTTGAGAATTGAGTTAGGTTAAGGATGGACTGGTATTCAGTAAGCAGTATTCCGGCACGTGTCGCAAGACGCTTTGCGACTGTAAACACGACCATAATGATTTACGTCGTTTGCCGTTTCGTCTCTCTCTCTCTCTCTCTCTCTCTCTCTCTCTCTCTCTCTCCTTCATCCTTTATTTGACGCTCTTTCTTTCAAAGAATGTACTTGCTCTAATCTTTTCTTGTTCTTCTTCATTTATCACAGTCGCCGTTAATTCATGAAGCTGCTGCACGCGTACCTAGAATTCCCACCGCAATAATTGAAACATTTCTAGCCCGATTAAACAATGTTCTGCATTATACGGATTGCGGTATTGTAATGTGAAGTATAGCGATACAGATGATACCGCATGAGGTGAAATTCCGTATCATTACAGATAGTTGGCCACAAAATTCGTCGAAGTTTTGTTTTCAATTGTTGTACAAGGAGGAATCTTGAAATAAAAGCGGGAAAAAGATTTACTGTAATAATTGAAAAGAAGGAAAAGCCTGGTAAGTATAAGTGGCAGCAATAAAAATAAAAAAACTTTGTAAGATTCCTTCCAAAGATCGCGCGCACTTACATATTCCATAGTTGAACAGTAGCGTTAAGAGTATCGGATAGTCTTCTATCCGAATATTTGAAAAGTGTCATTTGCTGAGCGCAGAATTTTCGATAGTTGGTCGCGACTTTTGTAATCTTACTTTATTTTTACATGTACTTCCTTTACTTTTATTTCAAATCAATTTAAGCGACAGGTATATCTGTGCGTGTACTTGACAAAATATTTTGCTGACTTGGCTGACCATCGCGTGTCCTAGTCACGTGAATCGCCCGAAGCCGACGAGTGCGGATCAGTGGCCGAGCAACAGCCAGTAGGTACCAGTAGATTTTGTAAAGTAAAACGCGTGAAATGTAAGGCCACGTGCCGAACGTATTTCGATCTGACTGGCAAAGAGGGAAGAAAATAGGATGGGAGCAAGGCGTCGCGACGACGGGCAACACAACCACACCCTACGGACCCGCTAGATCGATAGTCACAACCTTGCTAGAGCAGACAGAGAGAAAGAGAGAGAGAGAGAGAGAGAGAGAGAGAGAGAGAGAGAGAGACCGGGTCGCTCAAGAGAAAAAGAGAGAAGGAAAGAAAGGGTGAGACAAATTACCAAGAGATCTCACCATGCTACCTCCGTCCCGTTTCTTTCTCCTCTCACGCGTTTTTCCTTTCTTCGCCCTAGGTTCTTCTCTACCTCTACCTCGATCAGTTACCTGCCGCCTACGACCAAAGCTTTTCCGACGTCTCTCGACGCAATCCGACGCATAACTCTGTCGTTTCGATGATTTCGATAGAACGGAATTTTTTGATATTCTGCGAGCACGTACGCGATACTGTTATCGGTTTTATATCGAGCCGATAATCTTGTCTCCTGTTTTATGGATAGTGAACCACCTTCGCGAGAACAGTCGTTTGCTCGGCGGCAATTTGCGTAATTGGAATTTATATAATTACATTGCAATAATGCGATTGCTTCTTCCCCTCTGTGCACACGGATTAAGTTATCATAAAATGTTACACCGAATTTCCTGCCTCGAGTATACTTTCCAATTACGCAATGCGATTACGCTCTACCGTAATAAGAACTCTCCCCCGTCCCTTGCAAACAATCATTTTCAGGGGCTTGTCTTTTTTTTTTCCCCATGCTTCCCTGACAACACAATCTCCAAACGACTATCCGTTTATCTTTCTTCTATATTTTACGTCTCAGACTATTTTTTCTTTTATTATACATTACAAATTTTTCATCTTAGATGGTTTGATTTTGATTTGTTTTGTGTTGCGGGTTTAGCCTCTCCATATATCGATAATTTTATTTTCCAAATTCTATTCATATCAAAGATACCCAGTTCGCGTCTAAGAAATTTTAAATTTATCTCAATATTACATAATTACAAATACAAGATGAACGGCTTTATGAGCCAACTTGGCTTGTCTTTGTATTTACATATCTATGTCTATATGCTTCTCAATATAGCATTTCTACAATAGTCTTGCAGCCTAATTGTTGCAAGAATGACAATTCATGCTTGGAACTTGTGCTCGGTTAGTCACGCTCGCAGAAACGACAGAGCGAAATAGCTCGGTGAAATGCAAATTAGAGGTAGTTAAACTGCGATCCCTCTGCTTGTCGGAGATTTGAGATGATAGCAAGCATCTTATTAGTATGGCACAATTAGATCAAGTATGGATATGGATAGATGAATGCGACAATTTAATATATTGTAATATATCGACTACTATAATACTACACACACACATACACACACACACACACACACACACACACACAC
>NW_017304758.1:5219701-5221574 GCF_001594115.1 Trachymyrmex septentrionalis
GTATATCGATATATGCTTAGAGCAGAATGGAAGCTCAATGAAAAGAGCTTTCATGTCGTGACAGGATGGAATAACATACGTCCATCGCAGTGATGAATTTCGGTGGTTAAATCGTATTGATCATAACGCTCACAAAAGAAATTACTTAAGCTGTTACGCATCCAAATTAAATTTGAAAAAATTTAGTGTGCATGACATTTTGGTTGGAAATAACATGTTCCGATCGTGTATCACACGACATTTTCATGTACACTTTCATATACATTTTCATGTACACGCACAAGACATGTCTTTTTTTACTTTCAAATGGATAAATGGTATTCCAATAGGAATTGGTTCACTAGAAAAGTTCCAAGCAGTTTAATTAATAAACTGTTATATACCGTTACATATCTCAAAAGAACAACTTTACGAATATATTTCTGAAAGCTCATTTACGTAAATGTTATACAAGCTCCCGGTGTGAATACAAAATAGAAATTACGCGACGCAGCACAAACAGTAACGACTTGGTCCGCATGCGAGAATGGCGACTCTAGTTTCTCAGGAATAAAATCCCAAGGGGGGAACCTTTCGTAATAGAATATCACGCGGATAGTTGAAACAGGACGATCTCTTCAAAACTGAATAATATATCAACAATACTGAGAACAATACTGTTTATGACTAGTACCCCACTTGTCTCTAAGGATTTTCCTATCGCTGGAATTGTGCGCGCATAATCCTGGAAGCCACGCTATTCTGAAGTTTCGACAATATTAAATTTAACAGAACAAAAGTGATTATTCGATGTTTAATGCTTCTGTGAACTGCAATTCAGTCTGCGCGAATATAAATAATCGCATAACGATAAACTGTCGGAAAAAAAAAAAAAAAAAAAAAATTGAAGAAAGGCGCAGTCGAATAATATTTAATGTAATGATATTCATTGTAGTAGTATTAATATCTACAATGCTGCGAGAATAATCTTTTACGAATTATAAAATATGGAAATTCCCCTCATTTAATTACACAAATTTAAGTGATAAAAATGTGCGAGTGAAAGCTGATTGAGTTAAGTTACTTGAGGAAAGTTAATTGATCGACGCAGGAAAATTCCTAAAAGGATTACACGGAAAATCCACTTTCAACGATCCACCTGTCGATAAATTGAAATTGATCATTGAACCATAGCGCGTCATCCTGATCAGTATTTTTGCACGTGTTCTGTCTCAGAGCGATACTCGTTGTAATTAAAGATACACACGTACGTTCCTTTCGGACGCGACATTCACGTACGCTCGACATCCCAATGCTCCCACAAGCGGCGTAACTTCACGAATATGTCCCCGGGGATAAATCCCGTGTAGCCCGTGTTCTAACCCACGTACTACCGTACTGTGCTACTATGGGAATGTGTTTATCCCGCCCTTCCACTGTTCTCCGCAAAATCGTTGTTGTTTTCCGACTTGCGCGCAAACCGGAAATGCACGCGTCGACTATCGGCTGCATATGATGCAGCGCGTGATATCGCTTACCGTAAGCAGCATGTGCTCGCAATCCTGCTCCGAATTCTACCTCGCTTTGTAGTTTCGGATCAGTTTTTTGATACCGCGTAAAAGTAAAGATCTACGAAATATTCCAAGTTGCAATATCCCAGAAGGCAAATTTTAATAATCGTCCTCTCGTAAATTCTCATCCAAATGTCTTATTAAAAAAAAAAAAGGAAAAAAAGGAAAAAAAAAAAAGAACAGTATCCCATTTACAACCACCGATTCAATTAAAGGTACATAGGAACCAACTGTCTGCTAAATTTTTATACAAAGTTTCAATCATTTTTCCGACACGAGAACTTCAATGTTTTTTTTTTTTTTTTTTTTTTTTTTTTTTTTTT
>NW_017304758.1:5221674-5224901 GCF_001594115.1 Trachymyrmex septentrionalis
CAACAGTTCTGCTTTTAATGCTCGCAGCGGTAAATTAAAAAGTCGAAAAACGCTTTGACAGCCCGAACTAACAAAAGAGGATTAACTACGATGGCGAATGCGACAGCAGGCAGCGGTGGCGGTGGTGGCAGCGTCAGCAACTTTTTTCCGATATAAATATGTATGCGAGCAACGCTGTGGCACAAGCCAGGTCGTAATCCGTAGCACCGCTAATGAAGAAAGATCGATGACAGAAACAAAGAAAAAAAAAAAGAACGTCGCTAGCACAAAGGGTGATTCGTTTCATTTTCATGGGGAGATCAGCGTTTCGTAACTCGCTAGCAATTTACAGGCGTTTTGTCGTCGCGACGACGACGACGGAAGCGATCTGTGCCACCTCCGCCGCCGCGCCCCTCGGGATATCGCGATCTCCCGACAGAGTAAAACAGCGTGAGAAGGATGAAAAGGGGCCAGGATGGGAATTAGGGGGCGCGCCGACCAAGCCTGGAGGTAGGAAAAATCGAAGAAACGAAGGGTCAAATGCCACGTGATGGATAGCCCGCCGTAGGAGGTCCAAGCGTATGAAATTGATCAGCCAGCCAGAATCATTCGATTCTACTTCCTACCCGTCCTTTCCCTTTCTCCTAATGTTGTCCAATCCTCCTACTTCTCTCTCTCTCTCTCTCCCTCTCTCTCCCTCTCTCTCTCTTTCTCTCGCCCGCTCGTTCGCGCTTGTCGAAACTCTCGCTCCTCCACCCTTTGTTTCTTTCGTACCATTCATTTTCCTTCCGCGTCGTACGACGTCGATAACTCTGATTCTCCCGGATCGCCCACCTTCGCCTCAGCGGTGTTTTATTTTCACGGTCTCCGACCAATGGCCGTGGTCCACGGCCGATTGCCGATGGCAATGCTCTCGAGGAAATTCATGTAGCATGTAAGAAAAATTACGATTCCTTCGCTTTTCCGTTCAACAGTCGGCTGTTTAACGAGGGAGAGAGAGACGCCGGAAAATATCGCGGCTTCTACACGGTTTCTCTCGAAGTAGAAATAAAAAAAAGGAAAAAAAAAAAAAAAACAAATTCATTCTTTATGCAACCTGGCTCTGAATCCGCGGGCCGCCCAGCTACGGGCACCCCCGCGCGCAAGAATAAATCTTACATTTTAATTTGAGAACAGCCCGGAGTCGATTTAAATCAGGAATAAAATTCATACGGAAATCTTCCGAGTAATTTCACAGCGTGGTTCAGAAGCCAGTCTCGGATACAAACTCGATTTATAAGTGCAAATAAACTTTCACGAGATTATAACGCCGTCTGCCGATAATAATCTGGTGGTACCGAGTGAAATCAATTTTACGTTTCGAAGCGTCCACGAGCTTCTGTTCCAAGTTGTGGCAAATGCTCGAACGATCGCGGAAATGGGGACACCCTGTACACAACGGGGCGATAACAGTTCGCGAGAGTTATAGAGGGAGCGAAGTTAGTGAGCTCCGACCAGAGAACACAGAGGCTGATATATACGATAGAGTTAAACAGACAGAGAGAGAGAGAGAGAGAGAGAGGGGGGGGGGACAAAGAGAAGGGAAAAGAGAATACAATGACGAGTGAAACAAGAAAGGAGAGGTCTAGCTGAAAGCGTAGACGCAATGAGAAGACGAAGGAAGACGTAGTGAGATCGCGAGTCGTCTGATAGCAATAAATACCTATCAATGCCAGACAGAATTGCGACAAAGTTGCCTTTCTTCGCGACTCCTTAATAAAGTAGTATCGATTCAAGAAGATACGTTCTTTTAAATATTCATTCGTATCTCGCAGCGAGCCTACGAAGGTGTTCACAGTTGTGCGTGAAATATAGTACATTCAGCAAATAATGAGCTACCTTCTACTCATAGAACCAGTAAAGATACAAAATGTATCTCTTGAAATCTAAACCTGGGGTACAGAAGGAAGTGAGAGATCAAGAAATAACAAATAAATATATTTTACGTGTAATGTTGTTGAAACGTAAGTGCGATGTCTCCTTGAGATACACTCCTTAGAAGAGAAGGAAAAAAGACATAAGAAGCTTCGAAAGTTTGGCGAAGAAAGTTTGCAAAAGCAAAAGCATACTGCTGCCATCAAACGACCTTCGTCCTGCACACAGCTTCGAATTTCATTTTGGAACGTTGAATCTTATTAAGAAGTAAAGTCGTTTCGGAGAAACTTGGCGAATATTGTGGACGGGGTTTCCTTATAAATCCGTGGCTCAGCGCGATATTTCTCGTTGGCCTCGAAAGCCTGCCTCGAAAACTCCAATTTCGGATGGAAGTGATTACAAGGATATTGTCACCCGGAAAGCTCTTACGGAGAGAAGTACTTACTCCTTTGCTTAAGTTAACGCTTTACGATTCGTAATACTAAGTGTCTGCTTGTCCTTGACGACGCGCGACGTGCAGATTAATAATGATCAAACCAGAAGTAAACTTTATTGCTGCGCGTTCTGTTCATCGCTGCTTTGTGCCCTCGGCGAGACTTTTTTCATTACTTTTTGTACCTTCATTAAGTGCAACGCTAAGGATTATACTGTAAGAAACATCTCGCGCATCGTTTATCGAGGAAACTAACTCGTGAAAGATCTTATTGATAATCTTATTGATAATTGTCTTTTGATATTGCTAATAAATATTCATTTCTTGATAGTATCCCGAGAATTTTCTCAGTAACCTGGTGATGATCTTAGTAAAAACCTAAAGCAAAAATCTTAATCAAAAATAATCGCTATACAATGAGCGTTTAATGCAAATATGCATATCAAAGTTCTTAATGAATATAAAATAGCAAAGTTATATATAGTGTATATACGCTCATCTTCTTTTATCTAAGATTTAAATGATAGATACTGTTTATATACATTAAATAGAAAAAAAACTAAAATTTTTTCAACTTTAAGATAAATACATCTATAAATAATACATTCTCATTTTTTTTTCAGTCAAGTCTAACACGCTTCAAGAAAAATTGTAGAGATATAATATCTCTATATAATTTTATGTGTCTCTTTATAATAGTCCTTTATATCGAATTTTCTCTCTCCACATCAATTCGGTATTATTCTCAAACGATATAAATACCGTTTCTTTGTTCGATCGCACACTCGCTATTCCCTGACATGTATTCGATTAAGTACTTTAGTTACGATGAGAGATTTTCTGCGAGAGAGCTAGCTTACATTATGCCCAAGAGGGTTTCAAATCGCCAGAAAATAGGTAT
>NW_017304758.1:5225001-5230001 GCF_001594115.1 Trachymyrmex septentrionalis
CGAGCTTACATTATGCCCAAGAGGGTTTCAAATCGCCAGAAAATAGGTATCTCGGATACCTATAATATAGGTATAAAATCTGGTAAAGAGTATGTGAAAAATATTTTTAAGCTAAAACTAATTGAGCTCAAACGAGATAAAAGCAAGCAATCGATTAAATTTGATCATAATAAGTGCTGTGACAAATGAGGAGCAGAATGCGTTTCAAAATGCGTTTTGTCCAAAATTGGTAATTTTCAGAAAATTAGAAAGAAAGAAACTACGCATACAAGAAAACTACATACTTCTTTACAGAAAATAACAATATGTCAATCAATAGGATGTGAAATATTAAACAAAATTGCTAAACAATTGCTAAAAGTGTTAAACAAATGCATTTTGTTTGCCTCTAATTAAAAAAACATAATGCACTTTGAAATGTCTACGTTTTTTCAGCATATAAATTAACATTGAAAAAAATATTTTCTGAATTCAGAGAATTTCATCTCAGAGTAGCTTAATACAATATGAGCTTTTCGACAATGAGCACTCCGCCATCTCCAATTAAAGAAATGAAATTTTGGACAAAACGCATTTTAAAAGTCTGCTCCTCAAATGATCTCCATATCCCCCTTTCCCTTATTTTGCAATGGAAAATCTTAAAATAAAAATGATTGTCCTTTTATATTTTTTTAACCAATTTCTCAAAAGCTCGATGTAGCTATTATTGGCCCTTCAGTACACATCGAATTTCTTAAATAAGAAGCCCGTTTTCTTTTTGTCTGTATCGTCCTTTCTTCATTCCCCCTATCGTATCTTTATCGAGCTCTATCTTCCACTTTTGCTCTCTCGATGATGGAAATTGAATGTAATTTATTTGCTATTTTCCCATCCCCTGGTTCTACGCGGCAGGAATTTAATTTTCTGAGCGCTATCTGTGCCCATACGATGAATCTTTGTGCAAAACTCGTAAGTTTGCCCTATTACAATCAGAAACTACCCTGTATGAAACCAGGAACGCGTATAATATGTAATAATATGTAAAAAATAAAAGTTAATCAATACGCAACATAGCAACGAAATAAAAGTAGCAATATCCTACACGAAATAACAAATAAAATCTCTCTCTCTCTCACACACACACACACACACACACACACACACACACACACACACACACACACACACACACACACACACACACACAAATAAATATCTATTTGGTTGTCACAAGATGTGTATGTAAAATTTTTAAAAGTTAAGTAGACTTTTTTTTGTATAAAAAGAGAGAGAGAGAGAGAGAGAGAGAGAGAGAGAGAGAGAGAGAGAGAGAGAGTATGCGAGTGTAATTCCACGAATAAAATAAAAAATTACTTATTATAAAATTACTTATTAAAAGGTCAAATAAAATATATATTTGAATATATTTAATCGTTTCCATTCAAATAGGAAAACGCGAAATTATTTAATCGCATTCACGAGAGAACGTATAAAAGAATGAATAAAACGGAATACAAAAGCTTGATGCATGCTAATAAAATCGCATTTTGACGATAACAAAAATGCTTTTCTTAAATACGCTGTGAGAAATAGGTGGAGATGCGTCTGGCGTTTATGGGGATTGCCTATAGCAGTAAAGCGTACGATTTGATAGGAACCAATACATTTGAGCTTATCACCTTATCGCCAATGGCTATACCGCGCTAGTAACACTCGGCGCGCAGGGGGAGGAGTTACCCATAAAATACAGAATGAACCCCCTGTCAGGTCGACCGGTATCACTTCACCCACTCTCCCCTCTCCCTGCCCTCGTGGAACTCATCCCTGGACATTTCGTTCCAACGGGCTCATCCCTCACGGTCTGTCTACGTCTATGCCGCATCGCAATCGATTTTCACCAATACACGTCCGTGTATGCATGTGTACGCGTGTCTACGAATACTTGTACGCGTACGATTTTATACCTGATCAATAAATAGTATGTTTCATCCCTGCTAAATTTTCTATTTAATAAGAGATTTTTTTCTTCTACGGTTTACATTCTCGGCACTTGATAAAATTAATTTCCAAGATAGATAATAAACTGGGTAATAAGACTTTTTTTTAAGAAGAAAAAAAAGGATACTTTTTCGCGTTTAAATATTGATGCTCGTTTTAGATAAATTAACTATCATGGAAATATTGATTGATACAACAAACATTTTGGTAAATTATTTAGGATGATTCATGCACACACATTTACCCTATGTAACATAGTAATATCTTGAAATTGGAACGACCAATATTACTCCCATTGGCTTTGATCTGAAGGAAATAGCATATCATATGTCATCGGGTTTGCCGCTCTGGTTTCAAGACATAGATGTATCCAACATCAACAAATTATGACATTGTTTAAATGAGATAAGTTTACATCTTTCAACTATTTTTATAATTTTATACTTTTTACATCTATTTTATCAATTAATACGAATATTTCTTTTTCTGGGCTGTAAAATTAGCATTGGTAAACATTATATATGCAAATATTATTAGAACTAAAATTTAAAATTGTACGTACCATTCGCAAATAAAGTTATGAAACATCTGTGTAATTATTATCATAAAATTCTATATATTCACTTCGCAATTATGTGCAACGTAGTAATTGCGTCAGCCAATGAGAAAGGATTTAAAAAAGAACAGAACAACGCTTCATTTCGCATATATTTTGTTACAATGGAGTTCTCAAATTGCGTGCAACAATAAAAAGTACAGCTTTCTTATTCCGCGCGTGATTTTCACGCATTCGCACGCCGTGAACGTGCAACGTGGAAAATCCGCGTATGATCAGGCATTTAACACGCGCCCCGATGAATGATGAAACGGACAGTCACTATTCGCAATCAGCAGCGGATGTAAATATTTAATGCGGTTAATACAGACACGAATAAAATTCGCTTAATTTATTACCCGGCGGCTGGCAAATTGTGAAACATTGATTATCGGTCGGTGTTCCCTCATAACTTTTCCCTCTCTCTTTCTACCTATCCTTTCATTCACACCGCACGTTCGAAATCTCGAAGGGTTATTTCCGCAAAATACTCACTTGAAGCCCGCAGAAAAGTACCTTCAGCTGAAAGAAAAGTGATTGCACTGTTCTGCATTAATTCTAGTCTCTCAATATTCCACACACAAAAATTATACGTTGAAAGATTCTATTTTTCCTATCAATATAGCAAAACGATGATAATGTCGCGCGCGTTTCAGGAACTAAATTATTTGATTGGACCATAAATCTAATTTCTATACTTGATTAAAATCTATCGAATTATTTGTTGACAGTCATTTGCTATGCCAAACCAACATGTCTTCATTATACAGATTATAAAGATTAACATGTGATTGATGATTAAAAAGATTGCGATATATACACGCGAATTAATGAATTAGTTCAACGATATCCATTGTCAAAAGTTATTAAATATTTAACGATTGTTTATCATGTTGTACGTATATTATAGCACATCATGTATGTCTCATTACGAGTGCGATTCGCGCAATCCGTTCTGAAAGTACGATCTCAAAAACTCGCGCGGTTCTTTATTTGTACAATTGAAAACTATCAACGAACAAATATCACGACATGTAGTAACCCCTGCGGCCGTATCTAAAATTCAAATAACAGAAACAAATGTCGATATAGAAAAGAGATTTCCCGCTTATTTCATCCACGAGCGCACACGACTAGTCAATGGTTTACTTGAAGATCTTATTAATATGTATAACAGTACCAGTAAAAACCAAATAAAAGTAAAAATATATATATGCACAGATCGTTAGAAAAAAGAGATATTAAATTTTCTTTAAATAAATTATTGAATAATTTTTTTTTTAATTTGTAACTAGACATTAAATATATCTGATTTCTCATTAAAAAGAAAAAACTATTTTATTCAATATATATATAATAAGCAAACTTATTATATTGCCAATATGTTATCAGAATTACTTTTAGCTGCATCTATTAGCTGTGTTATGACATGACAATGTAAACGATGTTAGAAGTAATAATTGGTCAATTTACATAAATATGTATATTTAATAGATTAAAAAATACAAAACCTTGATGTATTATAAAAATAAAGATAATTAATCAATTAATATAATTATAAATTAGCATACCTAATAATAAATTAGCTGAAACATAACTAAACAATGGAAATCTATATCACTTTAGCGATGAAAATTAATAATACATGACAGATTGCGTAAACGTAGTTTTGAACACAGAAACTCTGCGCAATATCATTAGCTAACTTCGATCGTTTATAACTTGAAATATTATGATGTCGACATTCTCATTTTGTGGAGGGGGGGGGGGGGGGTTTTCAACTCAAATTAATCTGTAAAATACTCTATTAAAATATTGTTTCCGGTACATGTGGGACACTTTTATTACGAATAAAATTTACGCACGCACGTGCACCAAGTGTTTTCAACGAAACACTTTGCTTCGATAAAACAACCAATGTAGAGAAAAGACATAACCCAAATAGAGAGTCAAAGTTGATTTTCTCAATTATCATACTTTGCTTCCAACCAAATTATCATGATTATTTCCTGAGCGACGCAAAAGTTACCTCAAAAGACATTATTCCGCGCGTGCCGAGAATTTATGTTGCAAAATTTCGAACTTTATATCCGCTCGAGCGCGCAACGAGCGAATAGAAATTCGCGTAGCGCTCCTTCCGTATTTCCGCCACATTTCTGATTTACCCTCAGCGAAAGAAAAACATAGACATCTGGCCGTACGACTTGATTGTCCGTGAAATTCGACGCCAAAACTGAATTCTCGCAGGAGAATACTACGCCCCCTTTCACGGCTTTCCGTGCGAGAAAAAAAAAATGGCACAGTCGACTAGAGAGCAAGTCTCATCGTCATCGATTGACAGAACGTTGGAGTGTCTCCTGTGTTTACATGTCCCCCGGGGGCAGTCGAGGTATATCATGGGGCTACCCCCTCCCCCCCCCCCCCCCCC
>NW_017304758.1:5230101-5243935 GCF_001594115.1 Trachymyrmex septentrionalis
GCGTTCACCCTCATCGTTTTCGCGCATATTGAGAACATAACACGTTTTCTCCTTCCGCTTTTTCTCTGCTTCCACGCAGGTGGCATCCAGTTTCGCGGCGGGTATCTCGAAGATATTGTTTTAAAGCAAAAATCTGTCCCTCGCGAGCTGTAAATTGAGAGGAGATCCTACGCTGCGGATGACTTCGTTCCTTCCTGGGCCATTCACCCTCGCGACGTGTTAAGGAAAAGTGAAACTGAAGCCGGAACTTTTATGGAAAGTACCCATCGGATTTTTATCCATCTATAGCGTCGAGAAGAAGCTACGTTTATCAGGCTGCGTTTCATACCTATGATGGTTTTCAGATGGTTTCTCGGTTGCGATCGAGCGATCGGTTGCGATCTAAAAATGGAAAACTGCCCAATGCACTTAAGAAAAATTAAGGACACGACGCGATCTCTGCACGTTCGAGAACTAGAGAGAATCAAGTCACGCGAGAGAGCGCGTTCGCGGGAGAGAGCGGCGCAGAATAACCGACAGTTTCATCCCAAGTGTGCCATTCCCCTTCGCAGTCCTCATTGTCCCATGTTGCTCTTCGTTGCGCTGCGGCTTTTCCGGAAATGGCCGCATTAGGTATCGCGTCTTGGACTGATAGTCCGTGTAAACGGGAACGAGCGTCGCGCGGCACTCTCACGTGGGACTCTCCCAGGTTCTCCCGTTCTCGCGGGCTCGTATTCTCGCGACCGTGTCACCGCGACACGTACGTCAGACGACGTCTCTCGTATTCCCCCGGAAAACCTGAGGGAAATCTCCCGCATCGCAGGATACGGCGACCCCATTTATCCTTCGCGACGACTTCCTCGCGCTCGGCCGTCAATCCGCTCTCCTCGGCGAAGTAGGAACTCCGCGCGCCGTTATCGCCGTATGCCAACCGTGATTTTGAAAAAAAAAAAAAAAGAAAAAAAGGAAATCCTTTATCACGCGACGTTTTCAATGAGATCGTTTTCAATGAGATACCCCCCTATATCAACCTAGTTTCGTTTCCACTGTCGAGAGAATTGAATCTTTCTTTTCCCCGATGGAAAGAATCTCGTTTGTAAAGTTTTGCCGTGCGTATATATGTAGATACGTTAACGTAATTTAGCAAATGCACTCGATTAGATACAGAATTCATTTTACATTGTTCACCACGTTCATAATACACGTACATACTACATCGATCGTAAACATTATCTGGATTTAAACGTATAGCTGAAGATTTATTTAGTAGCGGATACCCCATAAATATTCCCGCGTTCTGGAAACTGCGGGGGTGAAAGTAGTTATTCATCGCACAGGATTCACCTCGCGGAAGGATAACACGGATTACAGAAATTTATGCGCACGTCGATCCTGGCGTTAGATTGCACGAACAGCAGTCAGATTTTGAGAAATATCCGTTGTAAGGAAGATCACGTACCTTCCTTTAGACAAGAAAAGTCATAGGTAAGAAGAAAAGCCGATATTCAAGCCTGCCTCAGGACGAGTCGCTCCTTTATTTCGCCGTAATAGAGAATCAAGGACCTCCTCGATTATCCATTATTCTCAGAGGAGGCCGACCTTTGTCTCCGTGGAATAAAGTGACTTTGAAAAACTTCCGTCTCCCGTTCGCGATTCTACGAAACGTCTCTTAAGAAAGTATAAGAGAAAAAGAAGAATCTCTTTCGTTTCTGCTCAACCGCTGCAGTATCCTCTCAATTATCGAGTAGTAGAGCGGCATATATAAAATGTAAATTTTTCAATCTCATATATCGTCCATGCTATTCATTTTCGTATACATTTTCAATTTACTAAATCAAATTAATCACGCGTCACAGATGTATTACATTACAAATTTTCCAACGCGATATATAGTACCAAAATTCGTTTATTTCGAATTCCCCTAGCAACACAATTTGATTAAAACCTGGAAAATGAAATAAAACTCCAATACAACGATTAATTCAAACTATGGTGAGTTTTCGACGGATACTGTTCTTACAATAAAACTAAATATTTTGTAAAAGCGTGATAGACACCACACTTGCTTTCACGCATTTGTCCCTCGTAGAAATGTAGCAACAAGAGAGAGAGAGAGAGAGAGAGAGAGAAATACTTGAGAGCGAGCTGTCGCATGTCGAATAGTATAAAAGGAAGAAATTGTCTCTTATGCAAGGACCTTTCCGCAGCGTAAAGAATGAACAAGAAAGGATGAAAGAAAATGGAAAATAATGCGCAAATCGTGCTGCCGTTGCTACCAGAGGAAAGCCAAGAAGAGGAAAACAGAATAAGAACAGAGGATAATAAAGGAAAGGAAAGGAAAGGGAAGGAAAGGAAAGGCTGGAAAGGCGTGGAGTCACGAAGCTGAAAGTTTTTGAGACTTTTTAGACGGGCAGGACCATTAAAAACGCTAGCAAAACAACGCTTCATTATAAACCTCGTAGAATGCTTCTCCTTCCTGCTCTTACTTCATCTCTCTCTCTCTCTCTCTCTCTCTCTCCCTTCCACCCTCCCCTTCTTTCTAGTTCGTTACTCTTTTTCCTTCGTCTCTCTTGTAAGTGCATAATAATAAGTGGAAAGAAGCGGCTTTTACAATGCCAGTAACTTTTTACTTGTTATAGTAAGAGAGTAAAAATATTCAGGATTTCCAAAAGATCCGTATAAAATCCGCGTTTACAAATTCTTTTCAGGAATATTAGTAAAAACGGCAATCTGCCGTTTACCAGAATGATATTCTGGTAAATATTAACAATATGGTAGGAAACTATGCATAATCATAAAATTCATTATTACGTCAATATGTAAAATCAGTATTAATAAAGCAAATATATTGTGAAGTAATATTAATATTCATGACGCAGCAAGCATCGCACAAATCAAATTGCTAACGCCGCCGCAACGAATAAGTACAAAGATCGAGGCGAAGGTATAAAGAAATAAATTCAAAGACGAAGAATCGGCGAAGCGAGTCGGCCGAGTCCGATCACGTAGATTCATCTCGGTCATAAAACAAACCCGTTCCACCTCACTGTTTCCTACAGCCCATCCCGTGAAAATATATAGCCACGTACTCGTAGACTGTCTAAGCAGGTAACGACGTGCTGCATGTGAAAATACGTGAAAACGTACATCTCGCAATGGCCGTAGCAATCGGATGCAGTAGATGATGGTAGTATCTTTTTACGCGGCGCGACAAAGTGCTCCCTCAACCACCGCCGTTTCCCCGGAATGAAAGTGTAACATTAAGTGCAACGTGCACACGCGCATATCATTTACTACTTCAGTATGTGTATATAGTGTCACGTCGAAAAAGGATCGCAAAGCAAACGTCGTAAATGAGAATTGCGGGAAGAACACATGGCGAGCTGCGCGACTACTCGAGCGTTTGGCAGAGACAGCCTGAAAAAGTCAGCATCCTCCTCACTTTGTGCACCCTCGCGATGTTATCGTGCAACGAAACCCGCTCCGACAGCCGTTCATATCTGCTCGTAATACGCCTGGATGCAGGTACCAACTGAGTTAATTTTGCGCGGACGCTTTTGTTCGCCATTCCTGCATAATGCCACGCAGTAGGCTGTACGTTACGAGGTATATAGCTTTGACGCAACGATAATGGAGTACGAATAAAACAAAAAGATATTCTGTACGAAATTGTAGAAAGAAAGTTTTTGCAACAATATCGAGCAATTGCTGTATGTAACACGTAAACGATATATATATTTTTCGCTGGTAAAATGCAAATGAATTTTATGCATAAATTCTATTGTAACACTATAATAATCTAATGTGATTTCAAAGTTTGCGGGCAAGTTATTTGTAGCAGTGGCGTAAAATGTTTAACAGACTTATCTAAAAAAAAAAAAAGATTTTTTTTTCCGACGCGTTCTTTTCAAGGCAAGTAGTGCGTACCACAGAAATTCGATCGATGTTCTTTTGCGAGATACAGACTATGAAGAATGACTACCATTAATCGAAGAAAAAGGTGGTGGTCTCTGAGCTTAACGCATCTACGAGAGTAGACGATAGGACAAGAATGAAATATGAATATCACGGTCATGAGGGAAAAATTTTTTACATACAATAAATATATATATATACATATATAGATAAAAGAATTTATTTGAGAGTCACATCTTGCGAAATGATTTCATCCGTGATGTATAAGACTTTTCTTCCACTTTTTTTCTTTCGACAAAGGTTTGACGGGCGATTAAATCTGAATACGTATTGCGGTGAAAATTTGTTTACGATCACAAATAATAAAAGACGTCACGTGCTACAGGTATATAGTATTGATGCGCACAATACGCTCCGGCTTCGAAATACCTTCTAATTCCTTTTGCGAGTGCATTGGCGTGCCACGAGACTATATGGTACGTGCAAGCGATATGCAAATATAATAAATAAAATCTCCAACCCCCGAGCAGAATACAAAATCGCGTGACATCGGTATATAATGGAGCAGCGAGGATAGGACAGGGACAAAATATGGGTCTCGCGGCCATGGGGGTAGGAAGGCGTGTGCGCGACGACAGAAGTTACTCGAGCAAACTGTCGCGGCGTGCTAGAACGTCGGGCGTATAAATCCGGCTGCTTCTCCCTCGTAAAGGCGTAACTGCGCTACAAGGCACCCAGAGGCGACATTAAAGGAGCACCGTAAGCCACCAAGACACTTTGGTATTTAAATGCCGGCAGAGTCCATGCTACGCGGACAGGATAAATGAAATTGGGTGGAGAGAGAGAGAGAGAGAGAGAGAGAGAGAGAGAGGGAAAGACGAAAGGTAGGACTGAAGAAGCGGCAGTGACGACACACGAGACTACGGTAAGGAAGACCGTATAAAGCGATATAGGAGAATAGGAGAGTAGACGTCGACGCGGGCGAGTGGCCGAGGAAGGAAGGCCCGAATTCGAGGAGGTAAAGGACCACCTCGGTGCCGGCAGCGGTAATTTAGGCGACACAACGGAAACTCGCGGAGACAATTGCCGGCAGTGTAAAGGAGTAGAGCCCGACAGTACCAGCCAATCTCCCTTCCTTCTCCTTCCTTCTCCGTCGCCCGCCCGTGTCCTCTCTACACTCTCTCTCGCTCCGCTGCACTACTAGTAGAGCACCACCTTAAATCCAAGAAGAACGCTCTCGGAACGTATTTCTGCACGCTACACGTGACAACCCCTTTATTCGCGCCCTATTTGCAAACCAATTTCACGTGCAACGCCGCGTAGCACGGAAGTTATGTCGCAGATATGTATCACGGTGCGACTCGTGCCGCCCGTGCCGTGGCAACCGTCTGGCCAAAGTGACGTGTACGAGTCGCAAGCTTATACGGTAATGTCAAACACGAGTGGCAATATATACTAACGAGCCTATACAAATATTCGACTTCTGTACGTGCTAAAATATTTCAAGA
Source organism: Trachymyrmex septentrionalis (assembly GCF_001594115.1). NCBI lineage: Eukaryota > Metazoa > Arthropoda > Insecta > Hymenoptera > Formicidae > Trachymyrmex > Trachymyrmex septentrionalis. Next base: position 5,235,504 of record NW_017304758.1, read on the forward strand.
ATGTATCGCAAAATTACTTTTGAAAGAGACGAAAAAAGAGAGAGTTCTTAAAGAAATGATGAAGATATTCAATTAATCTTTCGAAAATATAATTTTTACCAAATCATATTCATTACGAATATCATATTCTTGTCAGTTTCCTTACTCTCAATATTAAGATTTCAATCAAACAAGAGAGATCAAAATTAAAATTATATTGCGGTTTACCTGCAGTTGACTCAAATACTAAATGGCAACTTTAGTCGGAGCTTTGAGAGATTTAAAAGTTTCTTTATCAATTTTTAACAGTTTAATAGACTCAATTTTTTAATAGAGATTCCATAGGAGCTTCTGTAAGATTGTGATAATTTTTCACTGCAGAACCACTCCAATTGGATAAAAATTCGACAGTTAAAAGAAGGCACTGATGATCCAAAAAAAAACGATGTATACAATAGGACAGGCGGTATCAAATGTGACGTGTCAATTTAGCGGGCGACCGGAGCACATCGCGAGGGGCGTGGATGAATCACGATTTCGCAATACGCGACCGCAGGATATCCACAATGTTCGTAGATTGAAAGCAAACAGGTTATATATTTGTGGGCGCTCCGATAAAGCGCGCGTGTTTACGAATTTTTACACGGCGGTGGGTAAACAACGGCGTTTCCACGAGGTGGTCGCCGCGTTACACCTCTCCGCGAACAGCTCTACCGGCTGATGACATTTTCGTATCGGTTTCCTCATATTTTCCATTCGGTCTCTCCGCTTTATTCCCGCACGATAAATCCGACCGCTGGTGTTTGTAGGACCGCTCGTCATCGATCATCGTACGTACATAATCACCGCGCACGATCCGTCGTCCGTTATTCCGGAGACCGGCGAACGATGCAGAAACAACGGATCGTCCTGGCGTACGACAATGTTGTCGCGGCTATATAAAATTTCCGGGATAGATGCGTGTCACTGCGTTTCCCATTCGGCTACTGCTGCGAAATGGTCAGTTAACGTCCGATTAAAGAGCCGTCACGGTGTTGTTTTAATGGTAATATTTTAAAGGCGAATTTCATTGAAAAAATTCTTTCGCGCGACTGTCCGTCACATTGCATTGTAACGAATATTAGTACGAACGATTGACAAAGCGCTTTCACAATTAATAGCAACAATTAATAGCTACAGCTTTATTTTTATCGTAATGTTTCTAAAATTCAAGACGAAACTTTATTGACATTTTGGTAGCTCGGTTAATTAACCGATTAGCACAGAATACTCTACGTAAAGTTGACTTTATCTCTATCGAATAGTGAATTGATTTGAGGTACGTCTAAATAGAAATTACAAGATTTCGATTGAAAACGTAGTATTTAAAAAACAGTATTTAAAATCGATAATATTTACAAATACAAATTACTGAACAAACGTTACAAATCCTTTCTTGTTAATTATATTTTCATTTTAACTAATAGAGGCAGATATTTCATATGACTATTAAAAGAAAAATAGAATTAAATTTATGTAAACGTATAATACTTTATTATCTCAAGATCTTATTATCTAAGAATTGTTTGAAACTTCGCTGCTCTCTTCAACTTATAATTCGCATCTTCAGCAGTTTTCCGAGTCATTCGCTGCTGTAGATGACCTGCTTGTCGCATACACCCCTTATGAAGTTCATCTCTCACGTCACAGTGTAGTACCCGATATGAGGATCGTCGAGATGAATGAAAGGAGGGAGCGAGAAAACATTCGACGAAGATGCTGAACGAACAGATGGCGAGATAGACGGAAATGTAAGTATACGCAAGTGGAATTCAAGTAAAAGAAATATGTAGGTATATGCGTGTTCACACATATATAATCAAGCAGTTTTGGGGGGAAAGGATCTGTGTCCTTTTTTGCGTGACGTGGAACGCCGTTTTCTCGTTGAGGTTTGTGCCTTTTGCCTCGTGGCGATACAATGGTTTCTTTTTTTGTATCTGATACCATTCGCGTAGATTTTCAAAGTTCTTCGATCTTGAAGAATATAAATTATATATTGTGGATTGTAAATTATGCATACAATACGTTACGAATACAAAGTGAGAAGCTTAATCGAAAGCGCTAGTCAAGCTTTTCTCTACGATGCAGCAATCGGATTAACGAGAAGCCGTTAAACACTATCGATATTTGTTAAAACCTCTCCTCACACGCGTCCTAGAAATTCAGCAGATTTATGGCCGAATGCAACGGTGGCCATATTCTGAGATTATGTCAGATGTGAGAAGTCAGATCCGGGTTTCGAGAGCCAAGTTCGGCAGAAAGCGCCAGAAGCGTCACGCTTCGTAATTCGAAAATCGGATTTCGCTTCGTAATTCGTATCTGTATAAACCGCAGCCGTCCCGAAATTGATATCAGCTTTCGCGCAGACAATCGCTGCTGCGGCGAGAGCAACATCCCATTCCACTCTATCCACTTAGAATCCATTTCAAACCATTCACCTTTTTCATCGACGGACACTCGTAAAAATTTTTACTTCCACTTAATCGACGAACACGCGAACATTTTTCGCGTGAAGCACGAAACTGCGTACTCTTTGCCTGTGCGGTCAAGGTTAATTAAACTTAAAACATGCACACTAAATACTTGCCTTCACTGCGGAAGTGCGTGTTGATGTGAATTCACGTGTGCGGAAGGTGTTTATGATAAAGTGAAAGTGTTGTGGGCAAGCAACGGATGACCCCATGTAGAGAGTACACGATTCGCGTTCCCAAGATTCATCGCTCCTTAACACGTTTCACGCGAATGTAACGTTTAATTATGCAAAAATAATTTTGTTCCTTAGACTAAAATCTCCAAAAGGTGTGTCGCCAATTCTCACCCAAGTTGGCAGTGTGAAATTTGGATTATTCCGTAAAGCATTCGCTACAATGTCAAAGGAAGATACTTCTGATTCGGCTGTCAATTTTTTTCTTTAGAATTATAGATGTAGGAAAAACGTAATGTATGGAAAAAAAAGAAAACATCTTTTCGTCCCTTTTCTTCATTTCACGATAGTTGCTGCGACGTACGTACATATCTCGAAAATAGCGGAGAAGCTATCGATGATAGTCGTTGAATGAGCACTCAGTGGTCTCGCCTTCCGTTTTGTTGAACCCACAAAAACGTGGAGAGAAGAGGAGGCCTGAGGACCTCAGGGTAGAATACTCTGGATGACGCGATTTCCGAATGACCGAAAGCGACGACGATTTACTGGAGAACGCTACGCGTTTTTCTTTCTTTTTTTTTTTTATTTTTCCCTATCCGCTGAGAGAGCGCGAATAAGAGGAAACCGCGAATCGACGGACCAAGGATAACCCGTATGCGGCGCGGGCGCGGCGTGTCTCCGCGTATTTTCAAGCATTGTCGACAAACAATGAAACGGTTACGGGACGCGTTAACGGCGGCCATTGTCTCGCACTCGTGACAGGGGCAAAATGTTCGCGCACAATGGCTTCCTCATACGTCTGACTACGCGCATCCCGCTGTTCCTGGTAACCAGGGGGACAACACTCTACATCTCTCTCTCTCTCTCTCTCTCTCTCTCTCTCTCTCTCTCTCTCTCTCGCTTCTCTTTCCCCTTTGGCCTTTCCTTCTCCCGTTTTTGCCCGATCCTCGTTTTCATCGGGCAAAACAGCATTGGCGCGTACGAGTTTGAGATAACGATAATTATCACGAGCTCCGCGATCGGCGTACTTGCCTGCAACGCGCGGATACGCTCGCTATTGTTGGAAAATTCAGACGCAGAGTTTGCATAAACAGTCTTGTGTATTAGCTAGCTACCAGTTAGTACGACACACAAGCAAATACGTCAGCGATGTATGTACATATAAACGTTAATTTCACGTGTACTTATCAGAGACTTCAAAAGCACAAATTGTATGATGAATGCCCAACTTCCCTTTAGTCCAATTTTCAAACGACTTGCTTTTACAGAACATCTCTTTATATATTGTGTAGTGTATGTACGTACTCAATTATTTAAATACATGATAAATTATTTTTAAAATTCTCGAATAAAAGTTATTTCGTTTAAAAAGATCTATATAGTGAGTTAGATTAGAACAATAAATCTGAAAAAATGTTTTAAACATTTTGTAAAATGCACGACTACCGGAAATTATACTTTATTGCACATTGAATTTCTCATAAAGTACCTTGAAAATTATAGCAAATTAAATAAATATTCCATAAAAAAATAAAACTGTCATTAAAAATATTTTTAAAAATAATTTTAAACTTAAAAAAATCATTATGTAGACACACACACACACACACACTTCTCTTTCTCGAATTATTAATATTGATTAGGTGCTTAGGTCATATTTTGAATTTTAAATATGACGATCATATACATCATTTTGTCGATTTTAACTTCCAGTCTTAATTAATCGAGCTTAATTGTTTACAAAATGTGAAAAAAATACACTTTTTTCCCCATTTACGTTTTATATAACATAGATGTATGATTTTTTCATATTATATTACGATACTATTGTTAACGGAGATCAAATCCCTATATTATATATATACATATATATATATCGCATGCTACGCGATATGTTTCTCGAGGTATATTATTTCCGTCTACCCAATATTTGGAAAAACTACTTTGATTTAGTACGGAGAAGAGTCACGCGAGCGAAAAATTCGCGCCGCACCGACGGAAACGTATATGAGCATTTGGAATCCCACTCTCGCGTGTGCTAATGCGAATTTCTGGCATTACGGACATGAAACATGGCTATGCCACGCCTGATTCAGGCAGGTCCACAAGCACAACTCGGCATGCTGCCGGCAGAGACACGCGGATTTAACGAGAACCGTATCGGATGCATCAGACGCAGCCGGACGGCATAAACACATTGAGCCTATCGATCGGATTCCCACCCGCGCCCGTGCCGCGCGGCGAGAGCAAAGAGCAATGTGAGAAATTACAGGTGGCTTTCCTGCGTGCGCCCGCTCTCTCTCTCTCTCTCTCTCTCTCTCTCTCTCTCTCTCTCTCTCTCTTGGTATTAATAATGCATTTGAAATCCCCGGCGAAAAACGTGACAAGCACCACGAGGTGCGCGCAACGGCGAGGCCTCTCGAGCCGAGGTTTCGAGCCGAAATTTCGGCCGATTCACTGCGCGCGATAATAAAACGCACAATGTAAAAATCACGATACGCGCGTGAAAGCCCGGAATTTCAATAATATTTGGGAAACGAGGTGTGTGCTGGCGCGAGAAGTGCTGGACACGTTCATTGGATTCTCCTCCTATTAGTATATCACTCTAGGAAGCGACGCGGAAGTCATTGGAAATCTCACAACGAGATGAATATTTCACGGACATTTTCAGCGATTACACGCTCATTGAAATGAGCGAGTACTATCGATCTTTCGATTAAAGATTTGATTCGCGTATTATGTGAAACGAGCGTATGTAATACTATATGCCTGAAGCTCAGAATTTTATATACGCGTGTTATGGTTATTAATTAAAACTGTCTTCCCTGTTTACACGTAACGATCAAAATGTTTCGCAATGCGATAAAATAAAGAATACATTTTGCCATAATTTGTAGATTTGAAGGAAAAAAAAAACAAAAAAAGAAGAAAGTTGGAAATGAAAGCGGACAATTGCGTCCACAAAGTTACTCCACAAACATAAAATTTCTTCCCCTGACAGCACATTGCATGGTTAAACTGTACATCCATAAGATACAGACGAGAATTTTTCTCGTTGCCACTCGTGAACGACGCAGCGCGAGGGACTTCGTTAAAGGCGGCACCTTGTAAAAATTAGGAAAGCGTTCTTTCGAGGACTCGAGAGCGCGAAAGTGCGAGCCAGCTCCTCGGCAAGTAAATAATACCGTCTCGACAAGAGTCACGTAATTGCTTATTGTCGCCAAGTTGAGTGGCGCGAGCGTTTCTCTCGGAGGTCATAAGATTTCCCGGAAAATACGGAAATGAAGTCGCTTAGACGCAACTTCGTCGCCGCCACCCCCACAGCTATCGTCGTCACGAAGATCTCGACTCTCGTTCCCTTGATTTCCCTTTTCGCTCCATGACCGATCGCGCTCCTACGCTTCACAAATTGCTTCGTTGCTCACGAACAAATCCCACGTTAATTGATACCGACTGCCTTTCAGGGTGTTTCACGTTGATTCCGGAATGGCAAAGTTGCTGCCAATACGACAGAAAGCCGCGGAATAAAGATTAAACTGCGATCGCGCGTAAAAATTTTTTTTCTCAAATTGTCGCGATGATTCGCAGATCGATAATCTTGAAATACTACAACAATTTTGTCATTATTTCTATGTTGCCGCTTACGCCTTACGCGGTTGTTAATTTAGTTTGAAGCAATTTTAAAATTATACAAATCTTTTTCCATTTTGCTTTCTTCTCCTGCGAATCGTTACGGCAAACGAATGTAAAACCGTTTATGTCAGTGATGTCACAGTATGTCACAAATGGCAATTCAAGACGCGCAGTTTTTGATTGGCCTTGTAAGTTTCACTTATAAATATTATTATTGTAAATTTAGAGTTCTATAAGTGAGGAGAGAGGCAATTCGTTAATGTGACCATTATATTTAATTCTATCTTAAACTCATTGATTTTTTTATCATCTCGCGCGGATTCACGGATAAAAAACGTCGGTACTTGAGTTGACTTTATCCGCGCACGCGATTCGTTAAAACGCGACAAAGTCAAGATTCATTTAATTCTCAACATCTTATGAAATAAAAGAAATAAAAAAGATTAAGTAAAATAAAAATCTAGTAGCTCAAGAATTTAGAGAAAATCTTTCATTTTCCTTATTAAGTACATTCGCATTTTTGTTACCTACATATTTTGCCAGATTTTATTCAAACGAGTCACAATCAAGCAAATGCGGAATTTCCTTGATTCGTACACGTATGCTCGAATTTTGTTACGACAGTAACAACTTCAACCTGTTGCAGATGTGTGTGCTCATCTTTGAAAAAAAAAAAAAAAAAAAACTGATCAAATGTTTCTACTATACCTGACCCTATGACACGTTTGAGTTCCATCTCATTCGATTTGTTATCACGTCACGATCGAGAGTAACTGCATGCGTATTTATTTATGCGTATCCGCTGACACACACTTTTGATATATGTATCATATACATATGATATACGCGTGAATATATATATATATATATAAGTGTACATGAATAGTCCTGCGTTATTGGAAAGCAATTGGTAGGATCAGTAGGATAGAAAACGAAATATATTGACGCAGCGGTATAGACATGGCTGGCCCCGATCTGTCATACAAATCATTTGCTTCGGGTCGCCTCCATGACATGCACCTTCACCAGATGCACCGTGGCAACTCGTTGCTACTTTTGCCTTCTATCCACGTAAATATACCAGTTTCCCAATATGATGTAGTTATATATCGGCTATATATCGCGTAAATAACGCGTCTTATCGTGGCTACCGCACAGCTTAATCGCACAAACAAATTTATAATATTGTGACTTTTATATGTAGTATACGTTTATGTTGCTTTATAAATAGAAAAATATCAAAGTTAACAAAAACTCCGTTTGCTATTCTTTTGCAAAATTCATTGGGAGGAATAGCCAATTTCGAAGAAAAAGCGACGGTTCGCCAAAAGTGCCATCTGTAATTTATCAATTGTAATTTAACAATTGTAATTCAACAATTGTCATGTAATTTAACAATTGTGAGAAGAAACGGGCTGGATAGTCAAGGACCGCGCACATCGTGCGCTTCTTTTATTTCGCACACATTATATCCAAGCAATCTCTACCATAATAAGCGTCAACAGCAATACCGAATATTATACCACGCCAATGGCAATTATTTTTCTTGGTTGCGTTATAGCGCATCCTGATAAATAGGCAGTTATTTCCGCGATATTCTATATTCCAAGCCAAGTAAAGTGCGATGTTTTCCAGAGCCATCGCGCAACTTTTATCGCCGACACGAATATTAAATCCTATTCCATTTCTATATACCTTCTCTTGCGTCCATAAAAGCAATAACACACAATTCACGGGGTTAACAGTTTGGCGCCGCATGAGATAAGCGAGTGCCAAGCTGGCACAACTCGTGTCTACATTCCTCAAACCTTCATCGAAAACACCATTTAATTTAAGTATTCGTAAACTTTTTTTAAATAAATTTTTTTATAAAAGTTTTATCTCTACTACAATTTTTTAAACGTATACAAAATATTAAACTGCAAAATATACCAGGGGAGATTAAACAAATATTTGATTAATAAAAATCTGTGAGAATTGACACTACGCGTTCTGCGCCGTAAAAAAAAATATTATTTCCTTCCTGTGCTGTGCGAAATATTATTTTGTAGTTGCAGTTAAAGCATACATTGCAATGTCATTACAATATATATATATATATATTGTATATATATATATATATATTATATATATATAT
>NW_017304758.1:5244035-5246311 GCF_001594115.1 Trachymyrmex septentrionalis
TATATATATATACATATATATATACCTACACTTATACATAACGGAAATTGCAAGCGTACGATCGACTGTCAAAGGTGAAGGCGCACCTCGAAACTTACATTGAACGTCGCAAGAACGAATCGCCTAAAAACAGAGATGCCTGTTTCCGCGAGATGACTCGTGGAAGAAATAAAATTCGTCGAAACGAACGTCGCACACCGAAGAAAAAGTTGCGACTGAAATGTCAAATTTGACGTGTTGAAAAAGATGACGGCAGGGAACGAAGAATACCAGACGCAAAAGGAAAGAAACGCATGGAGGAAGGTAGACCGGAGACCAGGTCACTCAGCACAAAGAACGATGATGAATCGCGGCTTGATGATTGTAAGAAACTGCAACGCACAAGTCCGGAGATCTCTGGAGTCTCGAATGCACTTTACCTATCGACCTAGCGTATCGACGAGCTCGATGAATAACTTAAAAAATTATAATAAAATAAAAGACACAATATAGCACGCATCTCTATCTCACATACAATATTCCTTTTCTAACTGTAACAATAAAAAAAATTGTACTTTAAGAATTTGAAATATAATACGAGAATCAAAAGATTAAAAACCAAGGAAAAATATATGGGGCATTCCACGTGAAAGGAGTTCACTTAAAAATAAATTGTTTGAGATCTTCAAAATGGTCATGAAAACATGTAAGGTCATATTGTGTAATGTTGAAGATAAATAAAATAAGTATTATATGCCTTGCACCCAAGATATTAGAGATAGTTGTTTAAAGGAGTTCTTTTTTTTTTCGTTGTCATTTGTAGTTAAAATTACAAAATACATAAAATTTTTATACATGTGAATTTTTTAGAATTTTTCCCGTACTTTCAAATAAAAAAATTAATTTTAATTAAAAAAATAAATAATGTGGAAAAAAACCAATTTTTTAACTTTAAATAAATAAATAAAAAATTATATCCACTTTTAAAAATCTGAAAAAATTCTCAAAAATATTCCAATATATGCAGAATGCGATACCGTAAAGGAAATTTTGGAATCGCAATGGGATCCATTAGTAAATGAATATTTTTTTTCTAAACAAAATTGAGATGTTTGCCAAAAACTTGATAATATCACTTTATTAATTACTCTAATTACATAATACATGTATAACTAATACATGTATAACTAATTACTCAACACTACATAATATACTTACTTTTATCATATAATTGTAAAATAAAAACTAATTCTGGAGTCTTTTTAGCGTCTTGATTCCAAAAATTTATTTAATTTATTGTGAATTGCTTTTGAACTAAATAAAATTATTGTCTTTTAAATTGTTTTTGGTCCACATGACAAAAGAAACAACAATTTTATTTAGTCCACAAATAATTTAGATAAATTAAATGAATTTTTGGAACTAAGATTCACATTAATAAAAATTATTTTGGGTACATTAAAATATTATATAGTTATTCTTGCGAAAGATCCACTTATTTTAAAAGAATTAAGTTGTGATAAGAAACGAGACCTCTTTCCAAAGAAAAAAAAGAAATAAATGGGTCTAAAGAATATAAAACACTAAGATTCCAGAATTATTTTTAATTTTACAATTATATCTTAAAAATATATTATGTAGTATGGAATAATTAGTTATATATTAGTATAAATGTATTATGTATTGTAGGATTAAGTAACTAGATTAATAAAAATATTATCAAATTTTTGGCGAAAATTTCAATTTTATTTAGGAAAAAAATTCATTTTCCAGCGGATCCTATTGCGATCTTAAAATTTCCTTTATGGCATCGTATTCTACAATATATATATACTCTATATAGTATATATACTATATAGTATTTTCAAGAACTTTTTCAAATTTTTAAAAATGAATATAATTTTCATTTATTTACTTAAAATTATCTGAAAGTAGGTATGTCCACTTACATGTTTTCATGATTATTTTAAAGATCTTAAACAATTTATTTTTAGGTGGACTCCTTTCACGTGGAATGCCCCATTAATTATTTTTATTACAATTTATGATTCAGCATAAAGGTAAAAATGTAAAAAAAATTTTATAAAAATAAGAAAAAGTAAAAAGAAGAATTCTCTACGTAAAAGAAAATCCTACGCTATTTATATTTTGATTCTTGAAGGTGTTATTATATTCTCGGATCACGAAAAGCGTTGCCATACGTTTCATTTTTCAAGTTTGAACATTGGATGGTGACAAGCGTGACTTCGTATTATCTTTCCGAAATCAGATCTCGTTAAATATTTCTCTACTGTACG
>NW_017304758.1:5246411-5249362 GCF_001594115.1 Trachymyrmex septentrionalis
TATTATCTTTATTTATTATCTTTCCGAAATCAGATCTCGTTAAATATTTCTCTACTGTACGAACCTATTCCGTAAATCTGTTCCCTTCTGATCCTCGACAATTTATAAGAATTGTCTACTTCGTCGTGCTCCATCGGCGATTCCAGTGTCCGATATTGTCAAGCATCTCAAGTGGAAGTGACATCGTTCGCGGCCCTGCGCGAAATTCCACTTGAACTCGCGCCGACATTCCCGATAACGAAGGAGACATCTTTCGGGATAAAGACGCGGAGATAGAGAAAATGCGTGCAGAGGTTACGGGAAGCGGAAAGGGACGACCGGAAGAAAGGAAGAAACGATGCGAGAGAAACGAGAGATCGGTCGAGGAAAACGAGAGGAGAATAGAATGTGGCGAAAGAAGAAAAAAGCGCGGAATCGTTTCTGGTCGATTTTTCAGGACGAAGAGGAGGCGTCATCTTCCCCTTTTGAAAACGTCATGTAACCGGAAGTGAGAACGTTGCGGCGTTTCTGGCAAGCCGCGGTATGCCATTCGGTTTTGGTAGAAAAGGATGAAAGCGGAGAAAAGAGAACGAGAGAGGAATGAGCGATGGTGTGAAGGAGGAAGGGATATCAGGGTCGTTGAAGGTGTTGGAAAACGAAGGAGACGAGGGAATTGAAGCGTGGCTGTGCGGAGGCCCGCTCGTGGAAAGGGAAATACTTTATAATTGAAAAGCTTCGCTTAAATGGGAACGTTTCTCTCTTTACGCCTCGACGTCATATAAAAGTGAGAGCCCGCCGCGCCGTCGAGCGGATAGAGGGGGATAAACGAATTTATTACGGACAGGTCTCTCTGTTTGGACGCGTATGTGCGCGTTTAACTTCTCACGAGTACGGAAACGATTATTCCGGTGGAACGGGTTTCCGTGTAATTAAAATTTCCGTGTTTAATCTCCGTTATTGAACAAAACGAGCGCACAATCCCTCGGCAACGATCTATGCTTGTATATAATAGTAACAAACATGTGATACGCAAAAATGCAGATTATAAATTCGTATAAACGCGTAAATCGATGAAATAACTTCCGGGATATATCACACGGGTAATTTTATTGCGTAGTAAATAAAAGCGCAAATTACTTTCAATTTCTGTTCCCTCTTATAAATCTTTTCAAGTGATGTGTACAGAGTTTCAAGAGCCGCATATTAGTACCAGAACTTTTTTCTTCAACTAATTTACATTCACTGCTTTCTTAGCGGTGAAAATTTAAGCTAAAGCTTGATTATCCAGTTATCCAACATCAAAAACTCAAGACTTTTAAATTAAGTTTCTGAAGAATAAAAGGATAAACCTCATTTTTCCGTTCATTGGGGGTAGAGATATTTTCTTACAAAGATTTAATTTAGACCGTAATTACCAAGTTATCTCAAGTATAAAATGAACCATAGAGTCCCCAGATTAAATTTGTACTAACGACAAATACATATCGTATTTCTTTAAAAAAAAAAATATATATATATATATATATATTCCTTTGCAAATAATATATTCTTCTTTTTCATACACGTGTGTAATATATTAGCATTTATTATGTTACAATAACGTTATATTTATTAACGTTTTTTCGACTCGCTCTTGCGGAAATAAACTATTGGAAAACCAATAATCACTATTGGATTTTAATAATAATTATTCGCTCTTTAATAGTGAATATTTATTATCCGATAATCAGATTGTTTACAATGATCGTTCCTCAATAGTTTTTAAGGAGTGATTATTGTGATTCCACTAGTCGGATTATTTGCAATAATCATTTCCCAATAGCTTTTGACAAAGTGATTATTGATTCCCTAATCAGATTATTTAAAATAATTATTCCCCAATAGTTTTTGATTGAGTGATTATTGATTTTCTAATCAGATTATCCGTAATGATCACTACTCCGCACTATTTTAATAGTTATGTATATGAATGATTACATTACTGGCTTTCAGTAGTTAGAACTATCCATAATAATGACTATTTAAATAAACTGCGCCTAATTATAATTAAGTCTATAATCAAGAGACTATAATGCCATATCAGTAATCGCAAGTATTTACAATAATCATCCTTGCAGTTCAACTGTTTGTTGGACAAATTAAACTAAAATTTTTTAGATTCGTTTATGAAACTAAATACTCACATATATTTTAACTATACGTGAGCTTTTTGACAATATCTATTGACCAGATATGTCATTACCTCAAGTATAAAATGCAGTTATACATCTATAAACATTCAGGATTCGTGGGTCATCGAAGAAGCAGTTCCCATACGATCGTAGAGGTCAAACTAGACACTAGATGAGGTACAGCTCTAGATGGGTGATAACTGGAGAGCATCGTAAGATTAGATCCTGATTTCTAAAATATGATGTTAAACACATTTATTTATTTATTTTAGCAGTAACACTAAATTAATTTTTCCAATAATTATCTGAACAGTTTTCCGAATTTAATAGTAGTTCTTTTCAATTCGCAAACAAACTACGACTGAATAATCATATAGCTTCACTAATAGTCCATTTCCGTAAAAGTGTAGTGTCACGTATTACAGTATATATCATTTTTATAGTACAAAACTAAAATATTTTTTTTAGTAAAAACACATTTCGCAAAAGCAACATACGGTGCCGCAATTATACTCCAGCAGAATCCAAATTAGCTTCCTGTAATTTGCGTTCGTAAAAACCGCTAACGATCGCTTTCAGCCAGGATGAAATTACCCTAATCAAGTTCGGGGAGAGCAATTCAAGCCGCCACCACGTGTCTACTGACAAATATAACTATTTTTATGTTCTCCCGACCGAGAAGCTCTCTTCATCGTAAGAATTTTTCCATGAACCTAGTACCATCAGAGACGTGCCATCGTTATCATCGACATGGTCGTCGTCGTCGTCGTCGTCGTCGTCGTCGTCGTCGTCGTCGTCGTC
>NW_017304758.1:5249462-5289127 GCF_001594115.1 Trachymyrmex septentrionalis
ACTAATTTACATTCACTGCTTTCTTAGCGGTGAAAATTTAAGCTAAAGCTTGATTATCCAGTTATCCAACATCAAAAACTCAAGACTTTTAAATTAAGTTTCTGAAGAATAAAAGGATAAACCTCATTTTTCCGTTCATTGGGGGTAGAGATATTTTCTTACAAAGATTTAATTTAGACCGTAATTACCAAGTTATCTCAAGTATAAAATGAACCATAGAGTCCCCAGATTAAATTTGTACTAACGACAAATACATATCGTATTTCTTTAAAAAAAAAAATATATATATATATATATATATTCCTTTGCAAATAATATATTCTTCTTTTTCATACACGTGTGTAATATATTAGCATTTATTATGTTACAATAACGTTATATTTATTAACGTTTTTTCGACTCGCTCTTGCGGAAATAAACTATTGGAAAACCAATAATCACTATTGGATTTTAATAATAATTATTCGCTCTTTAATAGTGAATATTTATTATCCGATAATCAGATTGTTTACAATGATCGTTCCTCAATAGTTTTTAAGGAGTGATTATTGTGATTCCACTAGTCGGATTATTTGCAATAATCATTTCCCAATAGCTTTTGACAAAGTGATTATTGATTCCCTAATCAGATTATTTAAAATAATTATTCCCCAATAGTTTTTGATTGAGTGATTATTGATTTTCTAATCAGATTATCCGTAATGATCACTACTCCGCACTATTTTAATAGTTATGTATATGAATGATTACATTACTGGCTTTCAGTAGTTAGAACTATCCATAATAATGACTATTTAAATAAACTGCGCCTAATTATAATTAAGTCTATAATCAAGAGACTATAATGCCATATCAGTAATCGCAAGTATTTACAATAATCATCCTTGCAGTTCAACTGTTTGTTGGACAAATTAAACTAAAATTTTTTAGATTCGTTTATGAAACTAAATACTCACATATATTTTAACTATACGTGAGCTTTTTGACAATATCTATTGACCAGATATGTCATTACCTCAAGTATAAAATGCAGTTATACATCTATAAACATTCAGGATTCGTGGGTCATCGAAGAAGCAGTTCCCATACGATCGTAGAGGTCAAACTAGACACTAGATGAGGTACAGCTCTAGATGGGTGATAACTGGAGAGCATCGTAAGATTAGATCCTGATTTCTAAAATATGATGTTAAACACATTTATTTATTTATTTTAGCAGTAACACTAAATTAATTTTTCCAATAGATATCTGAACAGTTTTCCGAATTTAATAGTAGTTCTTTTCAATTCGCAAACAAACTACGACTGAATAATCATATAGCTTCACTAATAGTCCATTTCCGTAAAAGTGTAGTGTCACGTATTACAGTATATATCATTTTTATAGTACAAAACTAAAATATTTTTTTTAGTAAAAACACATTTCGCAAAAGCAACATACGGTGCCGCAATTATACTCCAGCAGAATCCAAATTAGCTTCCTGTAATTTGCGTTCGTAAAAACCGCTAACGATCGCTTTCAGCCAGGATGAAATTACCCTAATCAAGTTCGGGGAGAGCAATTCAAGCCGCCACCACGTGTCTACTGACAAATATAACTATTTTTATGTTCTCCCGACCGAGAAGCTCTCTTCATCGTAAGAATTTTTCCATGAACCTAGTACCATCAGAGACGTGCCATCGTTATCATCGACATGGTCGTCGTCGTCGTCGTCGTCGTCGTCGTCGTCGTCGTCGTCGTCGTCATCGTCGTCGCCGCCGTCGCCGTCGCCGTCGTCGCCTTCCTTGTGAAAGGGGATGAAGTGAAATTGATTGAACCGGTGACCTCAAAACTTATATCATCTTTGAACTAGCATCATCTTTGATCGGAATAAAGTGTAGAAGTGTGAGTGTGATATATGCTACATATACATAGGATAGAGTATTTTCATGATATAGATAACTTTATGATTTTTTATACGTACGCACACACAAATGAGTACAAAATTATTTTGTCTCGTAAAATTTTGGTTTTTACTGTAATAACAAGTGTGCCTCTTTTTCTCTTAAGAACCATGACGAATCTTTTTCTTTTAATACTCATAATCTCATACATTATATTATATTTCATTTAGCAAATATTTCAAATATATTGAAATTAATACGAAATTACGTTACCTTACTCTGTGTATACGACTAAGAGAGGTGAGAGGTGATGGCAGATATAAAGGGATGGGTAAAGGGTGGTTGGGTTTTGTCTGTTCATTCGGCGAGTAACGAAGTTAGAGTCGAGGCGGCTAATCCAATCATTCGACCACCACTCTCTCTCTTTCTCTCTCACCCTCTCCCTGCCCTCTCCCCCCTCTCTCTCCTCCCTCCTCCCTCTCTTTTCTACACTCCCTTTTACCTTTCTTCAACGCTACATCTTTCCCTCCCCCACCTCCTTAACTATCTATTTATTATCAATCTATTCATCTCGATTTCGTTACGTCGATGCAGCTGTCCTATTTATATCTTTTCGTTCCAATTCCATAGAATCAACTGAAATCTGTTTTATCTTTGTCAGTCTTGTATTTTCTGTTTCATTCAGATTTCCTATTGTTTCCAGCTCGCCGAAGAAGATAAAGCGCACAAAGCAAATATTACTTGCGCTGATTTATCTGCAATATGAAATCCATAAAAATTGCGGAAGATGAGATATGGAAAATGCAAGAAAGGACAAGATACAATTTGTAACAAACTTATATGATTGTGTAAAATTATTCTCTCTGAAAATACATGATGCAAACAATACCGAAACATATTTCAGTGAGAGTATAAAACATAGGAATTATTAAGTGCTCTTTACAGTTGCCCGACATAATTAAACTAGCGCATAATTCAATTTCAACATTGTTCAGTATTATGTAATGTGTCATCCAATGAATATGAACTCTATAATAATTGATTAAATATTACTAGATGTACCGACATTAATTCAATAAAATATACAAATCAGCAAACGAATTTATCGTAATAACGTAATATCTTGCAATTCTTCTTTTTTAGTACAGCTAATTACATTTTATAAGCATCTAAGATAGTAATATATCATTGTCAAGGCGCATATTTGTAAAACGACATATTCTGTCATGTCAAATTGTCTATCGGGAGAAATGACACGGTAAAATAGGAACGATAATCGAAGAAGCGATAGATCCTTTGAAGCAGCCCTTCCTTCTTCCCTAATTCACTTTGAATAGCGGTTGATTGATCAAGATTGAATAAGGCGATGTAATATTATTACGTATTGCGCAAATATTGATATTAGACGGCGAATAAGACAACTTTTTTCAATATATTGATTTTATCCTATGTCTCACGATTATTACTCAAGATATCAGAATCAATAATTTTTCTCGCTCATATTCACACAAAATAAATTGCTTTGACAAAAATGTAAAAAGCTAAAAGATATTAAGCATATTAAGATTAGAAAAAAGCAATGTAATAAATATCATCAGCATTACAGCAGCATTACAGCAAAATAGGATCCGATAATAAAGTAAGTACAATATATATATTTATATTATATGTATATTTAACTTTTAATCACCGTAACAATCTTTTTATTAACGTGAAAAAACTTTTTCAGAATACCTGGTCAACAAAAACTACTTTGCTACATTTTAAGGATGTTCAGCGACGTAAATGGCGGAACAGTCGAATGTCTCAGGCTATGATTGTCCAAACGCAATTCTTGTCTACACGATACGAAATCAAGAATTGTGTGGGGACATCAGCGCTCGGGGCGCGAATCAACTGAAAGGAAATGTTTTTATTATATAAATTATATTATTATATCAACTACAAAAGAAAAATTATATTGTGAATTAATTTCAATCAATTGTGCTATCTATATTCGTAACACAATATTATTGTTATACATAAAACATTATCTTACACAATAATTAAAAAGTTACAATAAATTGTGTCCACGATATATATATAAAAAAATCTTAAATAAAATAATATTTTATAAAATAGATAAAGATTTTTTGGAAATTTATATTTTAAGTTTAATCATTTTCTCTCTCTCTTTCTCTCTCTGTCTCTCTCTCTCCCTCTTTCTCTCTCTCTTTAAATCAAATTTCCTGCACTTAATAAAAGAAAATTTAAATTTTTCATCAAATTTGTTCTACATGATTATAGAATGTTTAAAGCTAAAGATCAATTTTTTTTTTTAGTTTTAATGACACAAAATTATAATCTAGCGACACTAGGTTTGAAAAAGTCAAGTATATTAAAAAATTAAAGTGGCTGTAATAATGTAGAATATTAGTGTAATAAAATCTTATTATATACAAGTAAGCGGAATGACAGAAATCAAATGTTTGCATTAACATGGTACATTTGCCGCAGCTAAAAGAGAAATTGGAAAACGGAAAGAAATGATCTCACTGTAAGAGATTTTCGTGGATGTCAACTACAAGTGTATAGGTTTGTACGTACGAGCACACTTACACGTAATAGTTACGAGGGATGGACAAATGGCGTCGTCAGCACCTCCGTTTTCAGCAAGAACAGAATCAGAACCTATTCTTCGACCAAGGCTATTCTCTTTCCCTTTCATGCACAGTGGTGTAATGTCCCGACAAAAACAAATGGACAAAAAATCCACCACAGACAATATCGATTTTCGGTTATGACAATAGAAGGACCACATCAACAATACGGCCATGATCTCAATAAGAGAAAGAAGGAAAAAAAAATTCGTTACGATATCACGGGTACATTTGAATATGGAATTAATTTTGCTAGAATTTCTATATTAATATTTACAAATATATATATTACGTACTTAAAAGTATAGCTCTGAATAAATTTAAGTCGTAATATAGGTTAATAATATTTATTTGAGTGATGTAAATTTTATATAACAACTGATATATGATTTAATAAGTACTAATATTTAAATTTATAAAATAAAAGTTATTAGCATAATTTTTAAGGGTTCAGGAATCCTTTAATTATTCTAATACTTCATTTTATACTTCATTCTAAATATTTAATTAGGAGCTCTCTCAAAACAATTATGGGATAAAGGGGATCATTTTGTTTGATCATCATTTTTGTTTGGAATCTTTCGATATACATTTCGAATGTACTAAAAATGTATAAATAATACATTGACGACACGATGAACTACACATCTCTTTCGCTTCCCAGCTACATGAGATAATCGCGAGCGTGCAAAACAAGTTTCTGCATTCGCAAATGTTCTAGAAAGTCATGCATTCCCATGAGATAACTTCGGCGAACGTGACGTATTCGAATGCGCCGAGTGATTTGTGGGCACGAAGGGGAAATAAGGAGAAGATAAGCGAGGTGAGCGATGCGCAACGTCTTCGTGAATGTAAGAAGATGCGAGGCGTGCAAAAGTGCGTTTGTGCATTAACTGCGAAGTGTGCTGTGTGGTGGAGACGGTAGTCCCATTATAAGAGTACCTACACACACCGGTGCATCGCCGAGCGCATAACTATAACTATGCGCCTACTGGCGGATGTCGGAGCACAATATGTATGAACACGTACGAATAAGTGTACGTGACGGTGGTTGGCACAGATACACTGGATACATTATGCATCGCGGATTTTACCCCGTATAATGCACTTGTTACCTATGCATATAACGGTCGCGGCCAAGATGAAGTGTCGAGGGGTGGAAAAAGAATGGGAGAATGCCATAACGGACAGATTACTTTTTCGAGGAAGATAACCCACCTCGCAAGTCGTCTTCGCGTATTTATTCGCGCCTAAGTAAAAAACAAGATTCATCCCGGCTGCAGTAAATTACTTGCCGCACCGCGACGAAAAAAGAAAAGCTTTACGCTGTTAAACACTCCAATAAAAAGGGTACGTGCATTGTGCATCGTTAAGCTCTTATCCTGGTATACTTTTTATTCGTAAGCCGGTAATCTGATCTGGTTTTACTTAAAGAAAGACAGTCACGTAAGAGATTCGGTAAGACTTAAGTCTTTCTATTCAACGCCGACTATTCAAAATTGCTCAAGCCTTATAAAATTTTTCCAAGATTAATTACAAAATGTATTTCTCTAGAAATTTTCGATCAAAATCGTATATCAACGGACAAACGTTAGATTTAATAAGTCGAAGATAACTAATGCAATTAAACGGATTATATTTTCCTTGTTCATATATAATAAGAATATAATTCAATTTAATTAAATTAATGACACTTTGTGATTAATCAAAGATACTGTTTCAAGTATATGCATATGTGTGCATATGCATTTCAATAATTCTAGCAACCTAATGGAAAGCACATGAGTTATGCATGGATCTGACTATCTATTAGGCAACACAATCATCGTTTATTGATACACACATATGGCACGGGATGGCTCAAGATAAACGGCACACATCGGACATATCTAACAAAACGCCATTAATTGGAGAATGCGTGGTCTAACGATTATGTAACATCACGTGTCCTCTGGACGGTGCTTGATGAACAGATTTAATAACGGCAAATCAATAGAGCTAAACAATACCAGCAATTAGTCGTAAGGCCATGACATCCATACAGATTTAATAAATATGACAGATTCAACCAAATTTTCGATAAACAAGCACAATATTTATATGATGGATAATCTTCTAGCGTATTTTTAATACTTTTAGTATAACTAAATTTGATACTTTCCGATATTCACCGCATCTGAAAATATCTTTTCGTTATCCATACATTATTATCGCTCAGAATCAACACAAGATCGGCAATGGGAGAATTCGATAACATTGGGAAAGCCGTAACAATGAAATCACGGTACAAATAGGAAATGACTCGGTCCATAAATCCCTACTAATGAATCCCCCAAGACATCCCTAACACGTCGTGGCAAAGTACAATGTATGGTACAGGAAGAAACGCGAAGACCCAATGGAGGCCCGAAAGGGGGAGCGTAATTGTGTTTCGAAGAGTGGATGGGCATCGGCTTTTCCGGCTCAACACGTACGTTATGGAGAAAGGGGGCGGATAAGCGCGCGTGGGTGGACGGCTCTTCTCCATGGAATTTTAATCAGCGTCAATTACTCGCAGGAGTGGCACGTTCTCCTTACGTCTGCACTTTCCTCGAGACTCGGCGGCAGAATTCAATTTTGCCGTCCTTTAGCGCGCTCAGCCGTGCCTTTCTTTCGCGCGAACCAACTTGGCCACGCGAATCTCGTCGCCGTCGTCGTCGTGACTGTTGCGAGAAGAGAGGAAATAATAGGCAGGTATTACCTCGAGATGCGAGAAGGTTAACGCTTTCTGTCCGCGAAAGCGTACCCTTTCTCTGCTGCTGTTGCTGTTGCTACTCCTCGTAAAAATGTGCAAAAAGATCGTTGCCTCGTTCTCGACGGTACGACTTGACTCGCGTCTTCCATAACAAATCTAATAATTCTTCTCCGTGATGAATATTCAGAATTTTAAATTGATTTAATTAACTGCTCAATTACCGCTATGCGATTACGGTAATTGAATTACAATAGTTTGTAATAATTAGAGTGTTACGAATCAATCATCCATCACTTATTTCTACCAAATATGTAACGTATCAAATATATCAAACGCGCATTCCTCTAATCCAAATTTTCAATCGATTGTCACGTCCTTTTTCCCGATTCGCTCTAATCCACTTCCATCGTTAAAATCTATAATCTTTCCCCTTGCGAAATGTTATCGTAAATGTCAAACGCGCCTAATTAACCTTACTTACTCTACTTGTATTTGTATTAAAATTTTACGCTATCGAATATTTCGTTTCCATTCGGGATTTTGATATCACGCTAAATTGTCTATTCAAAACTCACACGATTCTTTCTACAAATTTAAGATTTCGAGTTTAAGAAAAAGGAACGATCTCACGAAGACGTTCATCGAATCGTATGCCAAAAGAAGATGACCATACAAGATCGGAGACAAGCGCGAAGTGGAGGAGCCTGGTTGAGTCCGGAATAAAAGGACCTCGACACACGAAGGTCGATTCAAGGCACTTAGAAGCGCCCGTTTCTCGTCAGACACGGTGATGATGTATGGCTCTCAACGATAGAAAATGTTATGGCGGAAGGACTCGGCGGTACGACCTCGTTTCTCCGCTGGAAGCCCCGGGGCCCTCTTGCTGAGGTGACGGCAAGAACGGAAGAAGGAAGGAAAGGCGGATGGAGGGTAAGGAAGGAAGGATATCTAAAGATGGCCGTCGCCTCCATAACTCCTCGGGATATACGTTCTTTTGCCAGCGTAGGGAGAAAGAAGATAGCACGGAAAGAGAGAGAGAGAGAGAGAGAGAGAGAGAGCACGCCGCGGGTTCGTGTGCGTGAATCACGTGCACGTGCGCACGTGCGCGCGCTGAGACTGGACGGAAACACGCGCACGTAGTAACGCAAAGTATATACGCGATGCCCGTAATCCATAGATATCGGCTCGCCGTCGGTGCCTTCGTCGTGTTATTGCACGAGGTTTATCGGATAACTCTCTACCTCTTCATCCCTCTTTCTCTCGTCCCTTCCTCTTCGTTCTCTCACCCCTCCGTCGCCAGCCCGCCGACGATGCGACAGTGCGGCAGAGAAACGCGAGAGCGGGATGAACTAACCGATGATTGGTACCTTATGAAAATTTGTTTGCCCGTGGGGCGAAAGATCCGCGATAAATCGGGGATGAATTGGCTATGCAATATATAAAAGACGTCGTATCTCGTCGTAGGGAACCACGCGCACGCGTGCACGGCGGATGATGCGTGCAAGTGTGTTCGTGAAGCACCGGCGACATCAAACGTGCATTTTACATGCAATAAGCCGAGTTAATTGGAAAAAAAAAAAACAAGCGCGCGCGCCGTATGTATACGAGTGTAAAACGATATTGGCGAAATAAATTAGTTCGTTTTCAAAGCATCGGAGGAAAATTACACAACCAACATCGGCAAAACGTGTACGCCTTGCGCGTGAATGTACGCGTACGTAAATTCGCTAAGAACACGCTATTATTGAATTTCTCTTCGATTCCTACCATCTCGCGTATTCCTCCTCTCCCCCATTCCCATGTTCTTTCCTCGACAAGGATACTTTTTATCACACGATTTCTTCCCTTTTTCTGCAAGGATCCAGAGAAAAGCGATTAAATCTCGGCCGACGGCGCGGTAAACTCGCCATAAATTCTCCAGCTTGCGATAAAGATAGACTTGTCTTGTCTTCTTCTCTGCTCGTGTTCCGATATATAAGTATACTTAACCTATAGATATTCGGTAATACTAGCAATGTATATCAAAACACGGTCTACATCATCTGCTTTCATTGCAATTGTTAGTTACGGTTACGATATACGACTGTTGGGAAATAAATCGAAATCAGGTTCGAATTGGCAAAAAAAAAAAAAAAAAAAGATGGGACGAACGTACACGGCTGTTTGAAACATTCAAATAAGTTCATGTGATTGGATCTAGAAAAATGAAGAATCAATTCAGAAGAAGAATTACATTCAACTATAATACTACTTAGTACGCCGCTTATTGAGTGGTCGGATATACTAAATGCACTCTAGACTCAATTTTCCGTCGCTATCTTTACGAATTTATTCCGTTATCTTGCGAAACGTACGATCCTGATATAGGCAATGCATCGTGGACGCTGTTTCCCTAACTTTTCTACTCTTTTGTGCATTACGACGTTCCCTGCCGTGTTTATACACACGTATGTATACAGTGACTCGCCCAGCTAGCTTTGCTAGCACTTCGATGCAAACGCGGAATCGTAGATAAGCCAATGCACAAGCAAGGGGGAACGGAAAGCACAGCGCGAAAGCAGAGAGACTCCCTTTCTTTTCTTCCCTATCTCTCTCCAGAAATACGTACCGGGTTGCATCGACATCCCCGTCGATACTCTCTCTCTCTCTCTCTCTCTGTGTGCCGAGGAGCAGGAGACACACATGCCGGAAATGGCTCTGGCGGGCTCTCGACGTGTGCGGAGAACGAAATAAGCAAATAATGCGCGGGACGTATCCAGGAAGAGCCGGACCGAACCGGAGGATGTAGAGCGGAGGGTTTCACCATTGGATTGTCCGAAAATGCAGCCGCTGTGCGGCCGATCGTGAATAGGACCCGACCGAATCGGATCGAACACTGGCCTCGTGCCAAATAAACTCGAGCAGAGGTGAGTGCCCGCATAACGTCGCGCAGCGGCCAGCAACACGCTCGTATATCACACACCGTTCCGTGTGTAAGGTGCGATCGTTGAAATTAAATTCAGAGATCGCAAATCCTTGCTCGAAGGTATTTTCCGCCGCTACCTTCGAGGTTGGCCGTGACATTCGTTAAATATTGTTTCTCCGTTGTGAGCGTATTGTGCCAATTTCCGAGTAGTAATTCTTGAATTCGGCGATCTAGGCTCGACTCGTGAATTCTACTTCACGCGCGCTACTTTCGAGGAATTAATTAATCAAATTTTCCAGTCAACTATTTGTCGAAGAACTAAAGGTTTGCTGAACCGGAAGATTCAAGGGAAAGTCTGATAATTCAAAAGTAAACGTGGTGAATTCACCTAAATGTTAATTCACGCGACGTATTAAAAATCTCTCACAGAACTTGTTGCGACTGCCATAAGAAACGTACTATATTTGTACAACGTAATATATTTGAGCAGCTTTTCAAATCTCTATTCTTCCCGTAGTACCCTTTAAAACGACATAACACGTTTGAAGAACAAACTTCTTTGTCGTTCGAGCGCGATTTCTTTGGCATATGCATTTTTTCGTACTTTCTAACAGAAATCGCATATTCGAACTGAAATGTCTGCACTCCGAGGGACTGTGCCATTGCCCGCGGATATTACACGCGCTCGATGAATGCCGGATAGAAACGGGGGCTGCAGGATCGGTTAGGATGGGACAAAACGGAATAGGATAAGCGAGCGTGGAGAATACGATTGGACGGCGATATCTAGCATGATTCTAGAATGGTCCCCTATTTCTGGCCTGTTCTGCCATTCGGCTCAATGATAGTATATACGCGACCTGCATTACCTAACGCTTCCAACGAAGAAACGTTCTGTAGATAGAAATAAGATTGGCCAATTCCATCGATTCATCGCATACGTGATTGTATCACGACAATAGACAATAGACAATGTTATCGGAAATTATTGCTAGGATATATCCATATATCTATTATCAATAATATCCCAATATATATTAAGTTATATATTATGCTTTTAACGATAAAATTGATTGTTCCGTAATTATAGATATTTTAACTTGATTTAACAGAAATGTAATCTACATCGCGTTTTTATCTTACAGCCTTGTCTTTCTCTTAAATTATTAACTATTTTAATTTAATTTACTAATAAAAGAAGATATTAGATTTTTCAAATTGTTATAAATTTCAGGTTCCAACACTCACCTTCCTCGTGTGCCACCACTAATAATAAAATAGCCCTTTCTATATATATAACACTGTTTTTAAATAAACTATTTATTTTAGGAGCGTAACTTAACAGCATAAATCATTGTCAAAAAATTTAACTCAAGTATATATTATAAAACGAACTTGTTTCATCTAGTTATGAAAAATAAGTTTAAAAATCAAAGCAGTTTGTGTCTACTTATATATAAGTACAACTATTTATTTTCCAACAAAGTCGGATATTTATTGGCAGTTGGCCAGAAAATAAATATTGCTTTACAGCATATTATATTTTTTGTGTAATAGTTGTTACTAACGCCCAGCTTATTCGGTCATCAATAAAATTAAATTAAAAGCAAAACGCCATATTTGTCGCGGCGATTATTATCACTCGCACTTGCAAATGACGAAAAAAATTTCTAAAATATCTGCAACCATGTAAAATGACGAAAGACCACGTGACAAAATATTTTCCTTAAAATAAAAAGAAATTTTGCTACTTATTTTTCAGAAAAATGTAACCTCTCTGTTTTCGAAAAGGCTAATCCAGAAAATCGTATTTGGTTCAAGCTGACGCAAAATCTTTAAATGTATTGTTTAAATGTACAGGTGTACGCCACAGCTGCAAGGTTATCACACCCCGGGGGGGGGGGGGGGGTTAAAACGTTACACAAAGAATTACCTTGCCGAGAACTTTCTTATCGCGAGATACAAACGGCGTTATATTTGAGAGAAAAATTGAGCGTATAGCGCTTTGTCGATTCAATATATAAAAGCAGGGATATTAACGGCGCTCGTCGTCGCAGCGCATTGAATCGAGCGTGCATCGAAATGTAACAGGGACGGGATTTTTCATGGCACTGCGCGGCGAAAAGGAAAAATCGTGAACGTTCCGTTCAAGTGCTCCGTCCTAAGGTAAGGACATTAATACACTTCGCTGATGTAATACGTCGAGCGATACTGAATGTAACAACAGTAACTCTATCCTCTCTATCGCGTCGAGATGAAAACTGGGAAAAAGAACATTTCTCGTTTTCGGGCCGATATTTAAAGTCAATTCTTATATGTATTTAAGATGTCTTAAGATGTCATTTGAACTAATCACAGAGAATCGATACTAACTTCTTTACACATTATTTAGGACGGTGATCTTGAAATAAGAATGCACTATGAATACCGCTTTCGAAAAAGATATGAACAATTTCACAAACTTAGCTTATAAAAATAGATACGTCGCAAGTGACAGTTGAAGATACAATAAAGATTTTTCTTATTCAGCTCAGCGAAATCTTTTTCTGGTGCTTATTTGATTAATTGAAAACTTGAAGACACATACTAATTTTCTTAAACAATCAAGACTAAACATAAATCCGTTTTTTTTTTACATTCCAAATAAATTAATTTACAAAATCATCAGAATAAGTATGATGTTCAGTTGTCACTCTTGCCTTCATCGGCTGGATCGGGAACGACGCACTTGCACACAGTTCAATTGCACACCACTCACATCGGTCGATTCCTAGTAATTTTTATCTGCTTTACCAATAAGATTATATTATTTAGTTTTATTTTAATTGAGCCACATTATTCTTTTACGATATTATTTTAAATTAAAGCCAATTAGCGATATGGACAATTGATATGCATCCCGCTGGATCATGACCTTCTTAAGATAGCGGACCTCGCATACCTATCATAATTCCATAATGGACTTTGATTCCACCCCTACCTAGCTCTGATAATAATTGTCACCTCAACATCAAACTTATCTGTAACTAATGTCTCAATATAATGTCTCAATATAAAGTAAAATTCGGCATACAATTCAGTTCCAAAAGCGAGGGCCGAAAAAAACGATTTTTTCGGTTACTCTTTAAAAAGAAGAAAAAGCAACATTAATATTGATAAATTTAACAAACGCAACTTACATCACTGACTACTGCTCTTCTTAGGAAAACAATACGAGTGCGCAATGAATAAAAAGGGAAAGTTACTACAAGTTATGCTCGTGTTAAGCTATGGAATACGCGACAAGTTCGCGATAATAACGCGATCTCTTCGAGAGGAGCATCGAGAGAAAAAAAAATCGAAGAGACTGCGCAGTGGCACCGTGTCCCTCAAGTTTTCTGCCGAGGTAGCCAGGTGTCGAGACACGGACTGTAAGCGATATAGATTGTCAAAGTTCGAGGAAACTGTTAGCCGCAGGAGTGGTGGAGTTTCGGAGGGTAACTTTCACCCTCCTCGTCTATTCCTTCTCGGCTGCCGAGCATAGCCCTCCACCCATCTCGGGGAAACTCGCGACAGCGGCCGCCAGTTATCGGTGCGACATTCGTTGCATCCGAACTTCATTTCCACTGAATCCGAAGCCGCCCCTGCGAAGACACTCCGGTCGATCCGGCAATTCTACAGGCAATTTAACGATGCCTAAAGTCGTAGCGATAAAGTCCGCAAACGTTTGCGGATACGTTTGTCAGAGATCCAATTAAAATAAATTCCTCTCTTTATGAGCATTTATTGAATCATTTTAAAGTGAGTTAATTTTAAGTCTAGTTCCCCAATCACGCAGGGTATGCATCACTGACCAAGCGTAAAGGACCACTTCTAATTTTCAGATAAAGAGACAATATAGTATAGGCAATAACATCGATACTTGACGTTAGTAAAATTTTAATTTTAAAAAATTGAACAAAAAGAAATGGATTGAAATAACTATTTACAATAGAAATTCCTACTTTCAATTCGTAAAAACTGTATAAGAATTAATCTTTGAAATCATAACGTAACAATTGTACAAGTGATGTGTAAAATTGTCCAAAAAATTTGACCGTTCAATTATTTAAAAATTCAATTCGACAAAAATGCGGATGATAAAATCGTATATCGTCATGTTATCAATTGTGTTATTTATGACAATGAGGAGTCAAACGCGCATTTCACTTCTATTTCGCGATCGCTGGTATCCTGAATTGAAGTTTCAACCGGAAGAATTTACGACGTGACGGTGCGAGAATGAAAATGTGTAAAAACAGTCGCAAGTTCTCGGTCTCTCTACGTGTCAGGATTCTATCGCGTCGTCGTGTGTTGTTGCATCGCGCAACCTGATTTCCACCGTAGAGCGGAAGTCCTTTTTTCCACCTTAGCCACCGTAAGAAAAGCAGATAAACTGGCGACATACGAGCGAGCATAAAACGACACACACGTGTAGAGTCGCGCGGCACGTATGTTTACGCGAGCGTAGTAAATTCAGTGCACGCTGGCCGCGCGACACGGTGCAAAGTAAACGTTATTTAACGACTACGCGACGACCGAACGATTTATCAAAATTCATCTTCACGAAAGAGCCAACTTGGTTTCATGGACGGGGATAAAGGTCGCAGCTATCCGTAAGAACGGAAACGGATATAGGGGGATATCGCATAGTTTACACAACGATAAAAATCCCCATAAAACTACCGTAAATTTCAGGATCCCCTCGGTATTGCCGGAACGTTATGGCTTTATAGGCTACGGAAAAAAATGAGATACGCCCATACGAGTGTATATACATATATATGTCGAGTGCAATCGTCGATGAAAGTAGCAACTGTGCCATTATGTTCACGAATTAAAAGAAACTTTACCGTACATCTCAAAGGAAGCTCTATTCCATAATACAAGCGCAAAATGATATAGCCCGTTATTTCTTCCTATGAACGAACATGGGCAGGGTGAAAGTTGGGAATTATTATTTAAATAATTTAATTAAGCTTCAATAACAAATTTTAAGAACCGCTTAGAGCCCCCGATAAGCGAAATTAATTTACAGTCGGAAAAATATTTTCTCAATTTGAGAAAATGTTTATATAAATTGTATAAATAACGAAAATGTTGTTAAAATTGTTCGCTAAAAAGAATTCGTTCATCGTGAGGATAAACTTGCGGAAAATATGCGAAGCGACCGTCTTCGATTATGCAAAATAGAGAAATCAAGCCAAGAGAAAGAAGGAGTTGGGAAGGCCAACAGGGATGATTTGATAAAGGTCGCGTACCGAGTAAAGTAATTGAAAGGGCTCTTGTTAGCATAGAAATGGCACTTTCCCGATCCCTAGAATGAAATGGCTTTAAAGTTATCCTAAATCTTCCAGGACACTTCCGCTGCCGTACGAAGAATTGTGCGAAACCACAGAAGGACCTCTTCTTACCGTGCTGGCTTGAGAAACGCGAGACCACGGTAAAATAAATATCGACAAAGAAGAAGAAAGCGCACGTGTCGCCGGTGACAGGCGAAGATCCTCCCTCACACACGCCAATACCGAAGAAAAACATTTTCCTGTCCTCCCTCGTTCGTGACACATAACGGAAAGAAGCCAAGCGCAGAGAATGTATCACATTATTTTTGGAGCGTTCGTCCTTTAGAAGCTATACAAGATGTCGCGAGCGAGATGTATGCAAGCGGTAGGAACTTTATTCTTCCAACGATATGCGCATTTCGACTATTTTTTCTGCGAAAACATTTAATTCTCAATAATCAGATATAATGATCTGAAAAAATTCTTTCGCAGAAAATCTCTCACGGAACTTAAATTTTTCGAATAATTAATAGCTACTTTAGCTTTTGCATCGAGTTGTTATGTCATCAATACAGATTACTCTATAGAACATGCTACATTTCTGGTGATTTTCCCACTGCCAGATGATTCTCTCTCTCTCTCTCTCTCTCTCTCTCTCTCTCTCTCTCTCTCTCTCTCTCTCTCTCTATATTCTCATCAGGTATTGGAATTTAACTCGACGAATTTTGTCGCGTCACCTTGCGCAAATGCATTCTATCCCTGAGCGAAATATTATATCGAAGGGAGGAGAAACACACATCGTATGAAAAAGTGATACAGGACAGCGACAGCTCGATGACGATGGAAAAATGCGCGAAAACCTTTCGCTTAACTTCCGCGAAGCAAACTGCCGTGAGAATCTCACTTTCATCCTTTATTGGGTCTATAATAGTGTTTCTTATTCCTCGCGCCCTGCTCTGTCTCGTCTTTGCATTTCCGGCTAAACGTGAGCGTGGCGACACGTTGGGAGGGAAAACGTAAAAGAAAATCGTCGCACAGAAGATAGCGCGAGGCGGAGGTTTCGGCCCATTTCCGGCGAATGGACATCCAGGATCTAATAAAGAAACTTGGAACGCCCAGTGCCTTTCTCTACGTCGCACATTTTTCCGCCACCGCCGCAACCTCCACGCTAGCTTGGGAATGGCCAAGGGTTGCTTGCTCTCTAGCAAGGGTATAAGGATCTACGTTATCCGACGAAGAAACAGCTTGGCGTAGACGCACACGTACACACGTGCGCGCGCATGTGTGTATACATATATATATATATATATATATATATATGTATATATATATATTTATATATTTTACCCGACAAAGTGGTAAGAGGGACGAAAAAACTCTCGTATAGCAAAGTGCCGAGGTGCAGCACACATCTTGAGAGATCTGATTCCCTATCGAGTTCCAGTGTTTCCACGCGGTATCTACACGTGAAGCACTTTGGCGCGTTGTGTCGTCGGAAATGGAGTAGTACCACGGCAAAAGGCCGTCTTCTCGAAGGATGAAAAGAAACCTCGCGAAAACGATACGATCGGAATCACGCTTCTGTTGAAATCGGAGCTTGAAACTAGGTTGGGAGAGCGTTCTATTATTTAATTATCGAAATGCCACAGTTGCTCAACAAAAATTTCGGTATTGGTATATCGTGTGAATTTAAATAGGAAGGTCTAAAGTTTTGAACATCCATAAATCATTGATCTATATATAT
Organism: Trachymyrmex septentrionalis; assembly: GCF_001594115.1. Taxonomy (NCBI): domain Eukaryota; kingdom Metazoa; phylum Arthropoda; class Insecta; order Hymenoptera; family Formicidae; genus Trachymyrmex; species Trachymyrmex septentrionalis. The sequence continues at coordinate 5,266,669 of NW_017304758.1, forward strand.
GTATATTATATATATTGCATACAGACTTGTAAATTGACAATATATATTTTGGAAAAATTCGCTCTCTCTCTCTCTCTCTCTCTCTCTCTCTCTCTCTCTCTCTCTCTCTCTCTATTAGAAATGTTATATTATAAATTCGTAAATCTTACTTTTCAATATTTGAATAACTCATACCGACATTTTTCTTGTTTAAATAAAATTTAGAAATCGAGATATATTTATTGTTATATTTTTAAAATATAGTCATTCAGGTATAATATTATAATATTTGCTATAAATTGGAAAAGTATAATACTACAGGGCGGACAATTGTAATTTATTCAATCGATTTTCACAAAATCTGTAAGTTTAAGGCAAAAATTTCTTTAAATGGAATCCCTCATTTTTTATTACACATACTTATTGCTGTCTTCACAACCGTTTATACATATTATCACTATTTAATTAGAATTAATTGAATACGAGAATCTTTTTCATCGAAATCTATTGCTCTAAGCCTTACGAGTATAATTCTCTTAGTCGATGTTAGACCGAATTATATACCTCTAAAGTTTTTGAAAAACAGCTGTTGGTGATCTTGAACCTGATTTTGGACCAAATTAAATTATAGTATATAAGCTGTAAGTTGTCATGTGATTGTAAACAACATTCAAGAGGTTTTAGTCGGTCGGATCACACCTTGGGTAAACTGTAACTTTTAAGCGTCATAACTCGAAAAGTTAATGAAAATGAACTTTATTATAGTATTTTTAAAAGAGGCTTTGAAGACAGCTACAAGAATATGTAATAAAAAGTGAGAGATTCCATTAAAAAAATTTTAGTTAATCTGACCTTAAGGACATCTTCTCAGAGTCACCAATTTCTTTCCCTGTTGAAACCATAAAACTTGTGTCTAAAACATTTTTGCCTTAAACTTACAGATTTTGGAAAAATCGACTGGATAAATTAAAATGGTCCATTCTGTATACAGATATACATCGAAAATGATAGAAAGTATTTTCAAATACAATTTAGGCTCATCCGCATCTCTGCAATGTCACCTTGGTGTATAGTCTTTTTGAATTCTTACTTTGTGACGTGATTGCAAACAGTTTCTGCAGCAGTATTCGCTATTTCGTTTCTTTGTCTCCGACTTTAATATTTCGCGTCGAGGAATCTTCGAAGCCGCTATGTGCGAGATATAGTTTCTTAGAATGTGAAAGTCTGAAATACAGATATGCGGAAATGCTGGCGCGACGCTCTAAAATATGAAAACAACAACTTTAAAAGCGAACTTTAGGTACTGTAGACGATCTGGAAGTATCAAACAAACGCATGAAATAAAGTAAAGAAGATACGAATGAAAAGGCAAAAGTTATCGAAGGCACTAGTAAAGACATGAAAGAGCGGAAGATAGAGCTATGGCCAAATACAGCGCTAATCTTGCAGAAGTAATGAAACAAATTTGAATAGATAACACGAACGAGAAGATGCACCGTGCTTTATAGAAAGCAGAAGAAGAATTCAAAGAAACTGACGTGAACCAAAAGTGAAAGAGAGCTTGATGATCAACTGGCTCGCTAGCAGACAAATTGTGAGAATTTCAATGCGGCATTGTGATATACGTTAGGTCAACGAATAAAAGAGGCAAAAGTGCGGTCGTTTCTCGCACACACTTTGTTCTCTCGTGCCGTTGCCGGTTCTACATATACAGTGTTTGCTTCTATGGATATATTCGGCGGTGCATACACGGTTACACGTATGTGCCCTTGTGTATGTGGTAGCAAATACACGTGCGTAAAGCGAGATGCAATCTGTGTGTCCTAGAAAAGTGCATGAAAAAAAGTGCCAAGAAAAAGCGCGATAGGGGGCTGAAGCAGAACGCGTACAGGGTGATGCGCGGAATAGGAAATAACGTGACGGGCGTGACACGCGCGCGTGTGTGTGTGTTTGTGTGTGTGTGTGTATTTGTGTGTGTGTGAGCAGAAAACGCGCGTAGTAACAACACTGACAACACGTAGTTTGCTTGTAGACGATATATGCTGAATGATACATGAGAACGACGTACATACGTAAGTAGATACTGCATTTTCGCGCTTGGTCCCGGCCTGTCATCCGATATTAAGCGTAAACTAGGCAGAAAATAAAATTTGATAAGCCGCTTAATAAAGCGGAAACTATTTTTGCGCATCGCGTCGTCGACCAACGCGTGTTGATGCACGAGTCAAAAAGAGATATTACCATAAAGAAATTACCCTCTAACTGCTACAAGATTTGTAGACGAGTAATTTAATTGTCGTCTAACGCAACCGACGAAAAAATTCTGAGACACTTGAAATTATTTTACTTTTAAACACAATACCTCTGTTTGCAAACGTGAAATGCATAATTGAATTCTCTCTTGTGCACATATTGCAAGAGAAATTGTAAATCGTAAAAATAAAGATGTCTACATTTGTGATGTTGGATACAATATATTTACGTAAAGTTATTTAATAAATTTAGTAAATCACTGATATGAATTGATATTTTATATAGTCGAGAAATGTAACATATATGGTATAATCGATATAATGACGACAATAGCATAATTTATTTAAAAATAAAAACGTGGAATATTTAAAGTAATATTTGTATATACATATTATATATTGTTTTACACTCGCAGTTTTATTGCTCTATTCAAAATATTGATTTAATCATGGTAAAAGTACCTAGAGATCTCCCTCATCCTATGAAAAATTGCACTTTTAATCATGAATCGTGTAAAATTTTATGACCACTCAATCATAAAGTGTATGGAATAAAATATGATGTAAATCGCCAAATGCCATCGACTAGAAGATCAAGCGATGATGGCCAACGAGCCCGTCGGTGAGACGTGCCCCGCTCATAAATCGGTGCCCGATATAGAAACAAATGTAAGACCAATACTTTCGGATATTGCCGCGCCGGAGTGATTGATGGTCCGAGATATTCAATATCTGCGCGGATAAAAGTTCGCGGCGGCGAACCCCACTGTGCCTGCTGCTCGTCGCCGTGCCGGCACTCTCTTCCGTTCTCGACTATCCTGACGCGACTCACTCGCCATCCCCTTTCTATCTCCTTCCCCCAATAAAAGCTTCGGACTCTGCCGTCTTTCCTCTTATTCCATATACCTCGGCCGGAATGCATGACTCGGAATTCTGGACCGGCAAAAACTTATTCTAGAAAATTCAGTGTCATCTCCGATCGCGCTGTTCCGTCGGGTGAGACGGGGAAAAGGGTAAACTACTACGATAAACGAGCGTCGGAATTTGGAAACGAGTGACTGTACCTTGGTCCCCAATTCACATTTGTCACTCGTCATACTTCATTGCCACTGTACGGATGTATCTGTTCTTAGACTATTATATAATGTAAATGAATGCGACGTGCAAAATATAATTTTACTTCCTCATAAAAAATTTAAAACATTTTCTATCTAGCTTGGAAAAGTTTTTTTCTCTATGAACAACATTATATATAACAATCGTAGGCGGATATAAAATTACACGCAATATACAAAAGTGCCCACGTAAAAATTTGACAGAAAATACAAATAGAATCGTACAACACTACGCAACACGTGGCAGGCACTTCAAAATTATACCAATGTTAGATATGCGCTCTAAATAAATACATACGTTTCTATAGGTACGTGAGATTTATAAAGAACATCACGTTTATATGAACTGAAAAAAAGAGGCTTACGACTAGCGTCGTAAAAAGTTCATCATAAGGAGAAAAGAAAAAACCTGAGGAGGGCAGAAGAGTAAATTGGAGAAGAATCGCTGACCGATTCCACGGCCACGTACAGATTTGGTAACTGGAATTGTTTTTTTAGCCAACTGTCGCGTTCCCTGCGGAGCCATTAAGCCGACTTTTGTGCCACACCTATTCTCATGATATCAGGAAATAAAGGAGAGGCTGCTGAACGACGTGGAGATGAGCGAATATTCGAGGATACGCAATTGGGACGGACCACAATGACGAAAGGGCCGAAAGGGACGTCAAATCCCCTTATGATGATTGCTGTAAGCTTTCCAGGCATCCCTTTTCTTGAATTTTCTCATCTTCCTCTCTTACACATTACGAATCTAATCGCCCTATAGTACGCGTTTCGTCCAATCCTAATATCGATTCATGGGTTGACCGCCAGATATGCCAAAAACTAGATCGTACCTATCTTTTTCCGTATAATTATTAACGACAGCCCACGTATCAAAATTTTCTTAGTAAATAATAATGAAATCAAAGAGTTATAAGATGCGATTCTTCCGTAATACCTATTCTGCACATTAAAGTAGAGTTTATAGGGCTATTTAAAAAATCGATAGTTTAGAAATTTTCGATGAAACTTCCTGAAATTCCTAAGATTTTAGATACGTAAGACAAGCATATGCAGTAGATTGGTACAAATTATGAAATTTTACTTTCTCAAGAAAAAATTCTTGCTCTTGCTATGATTTCACGTAACTTATATTCAGCACAATTTACAGCATTAGAATCAGAAAATAATATAAAAAGCAAATTCCATTTATTGCGTTAGATTTAGAAGAATCGAAAGTTACGCGGCGCGTACGAAAGAGAAAGAAACATTTTCCCATTTGAAGACGAAAATAGCGATATTTTCTACATCCAAAAGCCAAGAACAGAATCTATTCACCAAAGTCGCCGTTTCAACGATCAAGGCATAATGCGAATTTCCTTTGCCACAGCACGATCGAATCTACTTATACACGTAGTTGGAATAATGTAACGTCGGCAAGGCGAGAGTGAAAGATGGAATATCGCGATGTCGAACGTTCATCATCAGTTTACACGCGGCCCCTTGTGCGAGACTTGGCGTTTCCCGGTCGAAATCGCCGCCGGCCAAAGGACGACCGATAAGACGAGCAGGGAAGTGGCTGCCATGCGGCCGCCGCAGCAGTCTCGAGGCTATAACAATATTGATTCTTCTAATGAACAAATTAATTAATTTTCCTAGTCTCACTTCGGAGCTGCGGCCGGCGTCCTCGAGAGTGCTGAAATACTCGCGCCATTCCGCGACTGTTCTGGTAGTCTTCTTCAACCCTCGAGGCTTGGCGAACGCTGAACGAAGTACAACGTCGCCGCTGCGCCAGATGAAGTCGTTAACTCGAGTATGTACCCACTTGGAATGGAAAGAGAAGAGTACCGGGGAAAATTGGAAGGTGCCAGGTGAAAATGAAAATTGAATCGATACATAGGAACGTATACCGATCTGAAATGGCCTTCTAACCTTCGGCGACAGCCCGGTAGGAAGAAAACCGTCCCTTCCGTTTCTTTTTACCGGAAAACGCCGTCGTTAAAAGGAAAGTTCATTTCTTCCGCCGCAGTGGTCGGACTGAATTTCAGAGATCACAGCACTTTTCTTCCCTCGATTATTTTAACCGTGAAAATGCGCTCGGCTCTTCGTATCACGATAGCCACGGGCAAAAACCCATCGAACTCGACACGTTCTCGTTACGAAAATTTAAATTTTGTCGGCGCACAGACGTGTAACATAATTAAAGCGCATCCTCGCGCGAACGATGGAGTACCGTACGTATATAATACGGGACGATATCGGTTAATTTTCATCGTTGTCCAGTAAATCGCTCATCGTTGCCAGAAACTCACATCCGACGACTTGCTCCGAGGTAACAGGTTGTTTTAATGCAACCACAACGTCGAAAACAAGAGGGACGTAACAGAATCGCGGGTGTATCTAACGGGATGCCGCACGGTAAAAGGTCTACTACCGGTTATCCTTACTAAAACCAGAACTGTGTTTAACACCAGCGACCGCGTGCTGACCAGCCATTAATGGTAGCTTACGTGATTTATTTTCCAGTGTACTCTATGTGAACGATCTACGTATATTATCTTCCGGGATTTGTCTCTTTGTACCTCGCCAAATGAACGTTCGGTATGTGAAGTACCGTGGTAAAGTGGTCAATCAAGAGATCTTTCAGACTGTGTGCGAAAAATATAATTTTCAATATTAGGGTACACAAAAGTAATAAAAGGTAAAATTATTATTATCGAAAAATATTTTGAGCTAATGTTATTTAAATGCGTGAGATAATTCATGATGAATAGAGAATTTCAAAAATAATTATACACGTACGTCGGAATTGAATTAATTTAATTTTAATGCCTCCCCCCCCCCTCCCCTCCTCTTTAGTAAACGTCCTTTTTATAAATACAAAAATGTACAAAAATAAAGCACGCCCTGCAGCATTTGTGTTCCACGAAACAGTAAGATAATAAATATATGTATCTTTACTGAAGCGTCTGATAACTTCAATTAATTATTTATACCGTTATTGCTATTTTATTAAAGCGATATTCGCGAAATCAAATACATATATTGTATATCGGGGACGCGGCAGACAGAAGTTAATTTCCAGCGGAGCAAATGAGGCAGCGAATGAAAGCGATAGAAGAGAGAATAAGAGCGAAGAGAGAAATGAAGATCTTTAAAGATCGCCAGGCGGCGTGAGGAAGAGAAGCGGAACATTTGAGGCATACCGCATGTCGAGCCTTGGTACTATCGAACATACGCATTGAACCCGACTGCCTACCTTCGTCTCTCATCAACGGAAGCAAGGTAGTAACCTAGCAACACCCCCGATACCACTTCAACCTCTTCCGCCGTCACCTCCTTAGGTTTCAATTCGCCTTATCTTCGGCGACTTCCTTATACCTCCACCTTTCCCGTTCACCATGTAATCCGAGCAAGCAAGAAGATATTTCAATAAAACACACGGCAAGTGAAACCGTTAAGATTCCTATTTGAGTAAAGAAGTTACAGATCGTACATGGGATTTCGGGGATTCGGGCAAACTTTACATATCAACTTTGAGTTCCGTCCATACTTAACCCATGTTGTAAGTCAAATAGAAGCTCCGTTTATTCGTTTATGGCACAAATTGTGCTAGCAAGTGTGATATTTCGGGATCACGTACGTACGTAACGATTAATTATCAAGCGACAGTTAGCCGCGAAATTAGAAACTAAAAAGAACAGCGCGCTATTTAATAGGTAATACGATCGATTTTGCGAGAAATAAGTTGCTTTCGTATTTTATCTCATAAACTACGAGGTAAAACGGAACTATAGCGGCGCGACATAGCAGGAGAAGCGGGTGAGTGGTTAAAAAAAAAAGTAAAGCACGAGGCAACAGGACGCTTGGTCTACTGGCTTCATAATGAAGTTTAAATATTGTTCCGACAGAGATTGCCTCTTCTACCGTGTCTGTTGCCTTCTACCGCTTCTTTCGTCACCTTAAGCAAGTTAATATCTCAGATTAGCATTATTTTATTATTACTCTTCAAGTTACTCGTAGCTCGTCTATTATTGCTCGATACCTTCCTACCTCGTATAAGAATGCTCAACATAGTTGCACGAGTCTCTTATAACTTTCTAACTATTTTCAGTCTTTTACAGTTAGATGGAAACGCAAGTTTTTAATTCAAATACAATATTAAAGACAGCGGGACTTTACTGCAGTGTAATACCCAGAGTAAAGTTCGTTTGCTGACAAGGTCGCTGTTATTATTGCTCATACAGCAAAAGTTTTCATAGTTTCATCGTTAGAACATATTTCACTACACAAGCACGGTAACTTAATATCTTTACGAAAAGGAAGTCTTTCTCAAAGCGTAATTTGGTTTGGTACCCAATACTTTCCCAATACTTTCAGAAAACCTTTTCGTTCTTTAAAATGAAGAAAATATAGTTCGCGTCATTGTAACACATAACACATATGTGGAAGAAAAATTGTTGCACAACAACAATTTTGTTGTTTGTGCTATTTATATAGAAAAATAGAATTCAATAACGAGAACTCGATAAATTCGACATGTCGATTCGACATGTTAGCGCTTGCTGATGAAAAATATACGAAAAGGGGGAATATAAAGACAATCTAATGTGCCGCGAACCGTTTGTAACGTAAGTCATGTCGCCCCCTCCCAACGCGGTTTATTATAATGAGGCCACAGGGTAGCTTTACAAGGGTCTCTGGCACCAAGCCTAGCGATATAACTACGTCTCGTTTCAAGCCATGCACCTCGTATCTCTTTCCTCGTTTCTCAAGTGTAGTTAGTAAATACACACACATATATGCATTGCGTATCTATATATGTATGTATATGTTGCGCGAGAAATATATATATATAAGGGAGATAATTATTTCCAGTTAGTGCCGCTCACTTCCGCGACGAAGAGACATTTTTCATATTGTTTTCCTATCGCTTCCAGCCTTTCTCTCGCACTCCCGAAAATTTTTCAAGTCAATGAGTTTTTGAGATTTTTAATGAAAGAAGATGACTAAAAGTTTATCGTAAATTCAGATGTAAATATTACTACGTATGAAATTATGTAAAGAAAATTATGTCCAATATGAATTAATAAGCGTACAAATATTATATTAATACAAACGCATTTGTATAAAAACAGGAACATATTAATCATTTAAGCCTACAATTTCTAATGTATTATATCAAATTAAATCAAGTTTTTTAACAATAATACATCGATAATTTTTTTCTAAATTCCTTTTGTTTAATTCACCGGCCCCTCCCCTTTCCTATTCACAAATGCCCAAATAACAACGCTTGAAACACTCGAAACTATATTACTGAAACGTACAATTAGATTATTTAAAAGTAAAATGACACTGTATGTTACGTATCACAAAATTATCAATACCTTTCATTTAAATATCTACCGAATAATTTACATTATTTGCCTAATTTCTTCCATTTTCTATTAGGTGAATAAATCTTTAACATGTCAAGCACAAGTTTGTACGATAGTATAACATGATACGACATGATAGTAAGTCTTTACGTTTACTTTTCATCGAGTACAAGAGGCAATGTGGGATCGATACGACATACGACAATCGAGAGATTGTCATGAAATACGAACACGTTTGCAAATAAGATAGGTATGTTCGCGTAAAAATCGAGTTTTTTCGCACTTTTATTCTCTCTAAACTTACCACGGACACATATAATAAATTCGAACCATAACCTCCGCCAACAATGTATTGCGACGAATGAATTTCTCTTTCAGTACCGTGACGTTCTCGCGTGTCAAATAATCATCGCGCGCAACATTGCAAACAACATTGTAACTGTACAAAAGTTCGTTTATCTCGAAGAGTTTCGGGAAATTTTTCGCGGAGATCGTGACAGCACATTTCGTACACGAGAACATGAACGACGATAGATAATGCATATATTCACGCAATATCGGACCACGCGATGCCGAACGATCCCGATATGTGGCACGTTAATTAAAATTTGAATTTAACTTTCAGCGCCGCGACTTTGAACGTACGTACGTACGTACGTACGGCTGTCAAAAGTATTACGGTAACACTCCGTGTCGTGCGGATCTGTAAATGGATGCCTATCGGAAAATGAAGATAAAGAGAAGGGAGAGGAGAAAAAGGAAGGATCGAATCACGTCGACGTCATCGTGAACGTTACGAATCGACGATTGCACATTATATGTGCTCCGTCGTTTCCACGTGCGCGGGAATATGCTGTACGCATAATAGCTGGTGAACACTTGAGTTATAAGATTGCCGTGGACACTTGCCAAGGTAATATCAAACTTTAAGCTCCACCCTAGGTGGATATACCATCCAGCCACCCTCCACCTATTCACGCACGTGCACCGTACTGTGCACATGCACACACAGACACAACGATCGCGATGGTAAGCTTCGTTATCACGCACGTCCACGTGTGAGCCGATACGCTACGGCTTAGCCCTCCTTTATACCCCCTTGACCGGTCGACTATTCCCTTCAACGACATGATCCTGGTTATGGATTGCCGCGAGACAAATTAACGACCGGCGCCACGAGTAAGCGCCCACTGCCGCTTGAATGGCGGTGTAATTTTGCCATCTTACAAAAATCATCCCTTCTCTTGAAAAGTCTAGTCTATTTGACAAACTGAATAATAATAACAGGAGGAGACAAAACAAACTTAAAAAAAAAACTTGCCAATTTCTTTTTATGTTAAACTACAAACACAATGTTGTGTTGTATTACCTCTCGTATGTAATAAGTAGCTAGTTTCAGATAAAAAAATACAACTAGCAAAGCTAACATTTAGCATATGTAATTAAATTTCGAGATAACAGACGATTTTATACAAACGTATACTCATGCAAGAGACTTTAAATTTTTAATTTAAGAGACTCGAACAAATCTTACAAAATGATAACTAAGCACTGACATGAATTGTTATCCCCTCATTGAATTGAGTACTGTGTATACTGATGTTCCAGCAATTGCCGTCCCTTCATTGACAAGATCTTAACAAAGGGCGTTTTAGTAAAGAGTAACGCTCCTCGAGTAGTTGCCTCACGAAGAGGTCGACCTCGTTCGTTAGAAACGTGCGCAAATAAAATAAGAGGGAAGAGTCGTTCCGCTCAAGGAAACGCGTGATTACGATAATTCGATCAAGGATCTTCGTTCTGTCGTTGAAACACTAGCCGTCGTCGTCGTCGTCGTCGTCGTCGACGGCCGCCGTCGACGACGACGGCGGAAAGAGACTTATATAAAGGATAGTTTGTTTATTCCAGTCACAATGTGAGTCACTACCAACCCTCTGTTCCTTCGACGTTGCACCCGACGACATAGTGACGCTAATGCATATTCAATGTTACGCCCATGCCCGGAATTTCTAGCGGTGGCTCTACCGAAGCGAGTCCTTACTCCTCTCGAAGAACGATGTCTCGCACTTATCGATTTATTCAAGAGCATTCATTAGTATGAAGTGTACGTAAGTTTGTTGCGCATGTATATTGATGAATAGCTCTCGACGCATTCGGTCACAGATTTATAAATAAAAGAAATGAGAATTGACACTTTTGGCACGGTTACAGACACAAAATTTGTTCATTTGAGAGACTTTTTGTTTGCATATTTAATTAACAGAGTGATTACTAAACAGATCAACCAAACTCTTACAGGTATATACTCGTTGAGCAACTCGTTGGAGCCGACTTTTCTTTGGCAAAAATTTAATTAGATGCCACTTTTTCACAACTTCTTAAGCTTCGATATTAAGTATCTTGGTAATTAAGTTTGAAATTAAAACTCTGAGATGAAATAAATTATACTTGCATTTAAATAAAAAATAAGCTTTTGTTTTATTTATTTTTTCTCACCTTTTTAATTTACGGGAAAAGTATTGTTGATTTTATAAATTGCTCTATTTTTAATTATATTAATATTTTCTAAAAGAAAATTGACTTCAAATTAATGAAAAAATATATCTACAAAATTTGCTGATCAAATCTTAAAATCTCTTTACAATTAATATATGATAGTACGAAATCTCATGTTTACTAGATTGCAATAATTATTACTAATATACTGATCATTTTGACACATTGGTACATTCTTCATCAGAAGAAGCTGTGACAAAAGAATTATAAATGCGCAAGCATATAACTATGTAAAACAGTTATTATTCTTTACATTTTATTAAGTGTGTCCGGTTAGTGTTGACGGTTCTCCTAAGTGTAAAAAATCGTGGGTAAATCCAGACTAACCGTTGACATCGACTCCAAAACGCAACATCCACGGAAATAAGTTTTATTGTGCATTTGAGTGGAAAAGCGTCACGTATTATGAGTAGATGAAATCAAATCAATAACTACTGAGCGTTATCAACAACAATTAATCGATTTGAATCGTGCTTTGAACCAGAAACGTCCAATAACAGCTCAAAGAAAATGCAAAGTGTTTGTTGCGCGACAATGCTCGACCACACGTTGCAAAAACAGTCAAAGACGTTAGCAGCATTTCTATAGAAAGTCTTGCCACATGCCGCATATTTACCAGACTGTGCTTTTTCGGATTATTACTTATTTCGACCAGCACGGCTTTGCTAACCAGTTTATAACTTCAAAACATATGATGAAATAATAAAATGGTTTGGTGAATAGATAGCTTCGAAAGACAAACTTTTTTTTATCACGGAATCTACTTATTGTCAGAAAAGTAAAAAAAAAGTTGTAGCTAGTGGTGGAAAATATTTTGAAATATAATTTAACATCTCCCTAAAATAAACGTGTTTTTTTTATTTGCAAAAAATCCCTCGAAACTAACCGGAACACCTAATATTTCACCAGTACAGCAGCTTTCGGTAAAGAAAATTTTTTGCATTTTTTCTATCGTATTACAGCTACATGAGGAAACTGTATAAATATAAGATTCTTTTAATGATTATTCTCACATATGCATGCGCATGTGTATACAAGTACAATCACGTTATATATATCTATGCGTAGTTCTTATTTCTTGATATTTCATGACGTAATATATGGGTGCCGTGTAAACGCGATTGAATTGATATATGATAAGCGCTTCATGCAATTCTATTATGATCTTTGCACTTTTTTTATGTGCTCTACATATCAAATTTCTCGACACAATTCATAAATGCGCTGCAGTCGCGTACTTTCAATTTTCTGTCACATTTTATGTATAATATAAAAACCAATATAAATCTACCCAACCAAAAAAGCCATTTGCACTAGACGTCTAATATCTTGAACATTAGAATCTTAGATATTATGATTTGAAGTAATATTTAATATATCTTAAAACAAGCAACGAGTAAGAATAAATCTATAGAGACTAAAGGACGTTCATGCTCGTAGAACGAAGAAATCAAATTATATTATGTGTAATATCTTGTATACAAGCAGCGTCCAAAATTACTTGCTATAGCGTTTATATAGTGTTGCTTCAATTTTAAAAATATATTGGAGCGTGCAAACGCTATCAAAGATAACTTTTTACTCTTGAGGCAATTTAATTCGTAAGCGGCCATATCGTATCGTATTATTCGAAACGAGTATGTTTGTCGAATAAATATTGTTGAAAAATAAATAAAGAAGCAATAAATATTTAGGTCAACTCTAAGCCATTCGAGCGGATGCAGTTAAACTCTTAGCATGTGCCAGAAATTGACAATTTCGTCTACCATCATAAATGCCGTAAATATCATATTGCTATTCTTTTATTTTTAATGTTTAGGTACGTATTCGCATCTCCTTTTTTTCTAGTGATAATAATAATTAATTTTGAAAAATATATTAAAAAATTTTTTAAGAATATAAACAATATAATACAGATATTTTTTTAACACGTCTAGATCTAACAATATAAACACAACAATCATCGCAATTCTACTTATTTCACCATATTATAAAAATCGAAAACATTATATCATATGTATTGTATTGTATATAGTTCATTACATTTATCTTATTGGATAAAAACTGAAGTTTCATTATATTTAGTTTCCAAGATATATTGTTCATTAATTTATTAAAAAATAAACAGTTATGTGATCCTTTGATTTGTTATCAACTTATCAATTTAGTCTAAAATACGATGAGAAAGTAACTAAATTACTGTCGCGTGTTTATATAATATTTAAAAATTCAATGCAAATATATTTTAATGAAAAATTATTCGAGATTATCCAGATCATTTCATCAGGAGTGACTTGATTTTTGCAAGCAGTGCCCTTAGACTGGAGAGGAAGCGCAGATCTTTGGCAGAAGCGTTTCTTTGCTAGTCGGCTTATGTGGTGTAGGATAACGTTCCACAATCACGCGATGGCTCTCCACCTTTTAACCCCCAGGCTAAGTACGTCTTAGTTACCGCGCAGTAAGAGCTATCTCTTTTCTTTCTTTCTCTCTTCCTCTCTCATTCTTTCTCTTTTTCTCGCTTCATGCGGTAATTCTCTACGCTCGTACATCTTCATTCGCTTCGTCATCTCTCTTAAACATTTTAGATTTTATCACAAAGTGCACCCCTTGCACATCCAAGACACTGTTTATAATCAACGAGCTTTCATCGCGCAACGTAAAAGCGTGTCAGTATAAAATAAACCATCTCCTCATTTTTACTGCGCTTTTTACAGACCTATGTTCCTAAAATGGAATTTTCTGGCGACAAGAAGCAACGCGTAAAAGCTACGTATTTAAGAAACGGCAAATTTCTCACGAATTAACGCGGAATATTTAAATTTCCAGAAAAATGAGTAAAAATAGTGATTTTTTTATACGTTTTTAATCTCATTTTTTAATCGACAGATTTTGTAAGAAAAGAATCAATCAATATCAGTCATCAGACGAATGAATCAATCATTGCAAAAGATAAAGAAAATCTTTTTACGATTAAATAAAGAGAAAAGATAAATTATTTTCTAAAAAAACATTGTCTAAAGTGATATTATTTTTCACATTAAAAAAATCTGTCTCATTTATGTAGCTACATAAAGTAATAAAATACTAAAAGATTTTTTTTGTCATAATATAATAAGGCGAGTTCACATTATATTTCATCCCTTAAAATATATCGGGAATAAAATTACCGTAATACAGCATGTAAACTTTAATATCACCGCACGACGGACTGAAATAGTATTGAGATCGGAAAGAATTATCACCATGGAGCATGTTACAAAGTTCCAACTTCGCGGGAGAAGCAGCCACTTCTCTCCCATGGCGCGGTATCTCTCTCGTCTATAAATTATAATATGTAAATTGTGCGTGGCGGTAACCGAAGGAGAAGGGAGAGGGACGGAGTACTCGATATGCATTTACGGTAGTAGATAGGTGGTCTGGCAATTACAGCGGCTTACTGTACATACAAATTGCGTTCTCTCTTTAGTACCATTTACCACCCTCTCTGGCACGGCCGCAGCAATTTCGCGCACCGAAATTCACCGTACCGAAAGTCGCAGTTATATGAAACTAGGTACTCTACCGAGGAATTACCAAAGTAAGAAGTCGCCTTGATAGTCTGGTGCACAATTTTCTTTTTTCCCCACAACCGGGGCCATTGTTTAAAGTCCTGGCGTTCGTCCTTATGAAATTATTCTCTTTCGGCATTAAGCCGAGGAATTTTCAAACAGAAACAGAATAAATCATCGAATAAAATATTTTCGTATGCATAGAAAGTTCATCTTCATTATAATTTGCAAGTTATGAACTTACAGAATTATTTAATATTATTGTATAACAATCTTTCAATTTTATAAAATTACATACAACATTGTATTATATGAAAAAGCATCATATATTGTACTATATGGAATTTAGGATTCTTTAATTTATTCTATAATTGTTATATTGTTAAACTATGCTATTATTATAGAACTAATAATGTCTATTTTTCTTATCTTGTAGGTAATCATTATAAATGTTCGTTATAATCATAAAAAATTGTTCAATAAAAAATAAAAAATTATTAGTATTACAATATAAAAAAATTAAAAATATATGACATAGAAAAAAAATATGACATAAGAAATAATCGATGTAAATGGAAAATAAGATTTTACCTCGGGAATAAAAACACATATTGCCTAATTACTTTTTCAGCACTAGTCGTAATTTTCGAGAGAAAACAGCGAAAATCGAAATTGATCGTCCGATAAATGTATTAAACGAAAGTACAAATAAAGTCATACGGACAGCACAACTACATTTAATACGTACATAGCTAGCAGTAAACACATTATCTAGTTTAAATTCCATTTTATCGTTATTATATTTTTGTGACGCCGACGTCGTGATAAATTTTTACACGAAATTAGTAAACAGAATATGCGCCGTAAACTAATTGATTTTTATCTGTAAATGGAATTTTTAATATACTTTCAAAACGTTTCATATAAAGTTATTCAATGCGTTCTCCTCTCCCCTCCTCTTCATCTCTCACACAAATACATATCATTCAATACAGCGAATGTATTATTCAATACGCTCTGTATATGATTTTGATCTCATGTTGATGCAAAACTAGCAAGACATCCATCCTTGCACTTCGCCTCAAGGTATGAAAGACTCACGTGATGCCGGAAATTAATAAAATGATGCCACAAATTGATAGCCTAAATGCACCCTGAATTTCACGTGCACTCGTTTTAGCAGTTATTCACGATCGCTCGCATGAGCACATAAAAATGCGCATTTGGTGCAAAGAAACATACTAATAGTCGCATTTCAATCAATGATCGTCAATATAGAAATGTTATTATATATTAATTGTTCAATTAAAAACAACTTGAGTACATAAAACGATCAAATACGAACGTAGCATTCTCTTACTCGTTCAACTATTAGTACTATTTACCGCACAATTACATGGGCGCACATTACCTAGAACTATGTGCCCACGTTGCGAGTAAATAACTAAAATAGACATAGAGGTACCTAGTTGAGATTCGGGTCAGCGGCATAGACTTGTTCCCTGCTTCTCTCGGGCATCGACGAAACGTCGACGAAGGGGCGAAAGAAAGAGCAGAAGGGGTGGCGGAAGGGACGCTGGACAAATTATCTGCCATCCTCGCCCCCGTTCCCCGACCATTCTACGCGTCGTCGGGCTATCCTGCCATCCTGCGGAGGAAATCCCTCCGCGAAAACCCCGCGTCCTAATAGCCGCCCGTGGGGACGCGACGGGACTCCCGATGGACCGAACGAAATCTCGTGCATTGTGCAATCCACCGTCATCCGCCCCAACCCACGCTACGGTCGCCCTTAACATACACCCCGGGCCGTCATGCCTGTGAGGAGCAGGGTACACAGACTCCTTCCAATTTGCCAGAGTTGTGCATTCGACGGGAGATCGGAAGATATTAGGGGAAGAAAATTCCTTCTTTTCTACTTCACTCCCCTTCACTCCCCCCCCCTCTCTCTCTCTCTCTCTCTCTATTATTCTATCTTTGCTACCTTCTAAAACGCACAGGTGCGCCAAATCTTTACACTGCGCGATCTTTCGATCCCTGTACTGTCACGAAATATGTGTATACTACATGTGCAATGGGGAGTGAAAACTGTGATTAGAGCGCGCGCGCAATAAAACGCTTTTGATGCATTATATGTCTTTGCATTCCAAATATTCTTCGTAAAGCAATTGTTGTAAACATAATACGAATCAGTGTAATTAGTTCAATTTAAGTATATTTGTGAATAATTTATATTTTTTTATTTGAAAAAAGCATATACATATATATACGTATAAGGAAGTAAATTTTGTAAGTAAAGCAAAATGTAAGCGGATTAGCTTTTTAATTGCCGTAATTTAAAACAGAGGCCAAACTTTTTTGCAAACTACAAGATAAAACTACGTTTACGTACAAGTACTTTAATTGTGAAATAAATGGAATTTTGCAGAATGTGTGCAGGTCTAATATCAGTAACGATCGAGACATATATATAGAGCGTATGTGAATGAAAAGAAAAATGCACGAGCGTTAGTTGCGTTAGTCTTGACAAAGGCGTTTCCATTTATAGAACGAATTAAGTCAATTTTACGGGCGATGTGTCAAGATTCCTTTTTATGACCGGCTACTCCCATAAACCTGCTGGTCAAACTATTCCACGAGGTATTGTACCTTCAACCACGCCTTCTTTTAGCAACATGTTATGTTCATTTATAAATCGACGCTATAGGGCACATTATTTTTTGTATCAGTGTTGAAAGTTAATCTTTTGGATCTTATTCGAATACATCATCACGCAAGAAATATGTTAAATTAATTCTATTTTTCTTTCGTGATAATAAAACTTAATGTTCCATTACATTATCATTTCTTAACCTGCCCGATAGAATAAAATTAATATTATAATAAGAATAAAAAGTGGTAATTTCATCGAGGCATCAACTCATTAATACATCAATAAAAATTGATAGAATCTAGTAATTATTAAAATTCATATTTAACGATATATTACTACCTGAATTTTCAAAACTAAAATAAATTACACAAAAATATAGTATAAAGAACAGATTTGAATTAAAAGAATATTACATCGCTTCTTAAATCTTATAGATAGATACTTGTATCTTTTACAAAAGTGTTTATCATGTCAAATTGTTTCGTCACTACAATTGTTAAATTTTTACTTCTTCGGCTAAATCCGCATTCGAACGTACATGTAAAAAAACATGTATCTTTTATATTAAGCCACTTTACGACTGTGCTGAGCTCATTACTAAAAAGAGAGCATTTGCAAATGTAAAAAACGTTCCTTTGTAAGAGAACGTTTTTTTTACGTTTTCCTTGGATCTCAAGAATAAGAACGAGGTAGCATTGAAGGAAAAAAAAAAGTGCCGTAGAAAGGGCCGCTGTTGAAATCCTTAATGCGGTCGGTCGGGGCAAGTCTGCGATGATCAGCAGCAGAAATCGCGAAGCGAAGAACAGTGCGGGCGTCCCGCTTGAAGAAAATGTAACACGATAGCGTCTACTTGGCTACGGTTCATAAAACTACTCAGTTTATGTTGATGATCCGCATCTCGGAGACATTTTTACAAAAAAAAAGGGGAGGGCAGGCCAGTAACATCGGCGAATGGTGTGTTATAGATGGGCAGGCATCGAGCAAAAGAAAAACGCGAAAATGGGAGGCCAGTTGAGAATAGGACTCGATCCTGTTAAAATAATTTTGAGTTTGTAGCCAAGCCCAAGCAGGCAGGTGTTATTCGTGCAAAATCATTGATTCTAGCGAGCCAATCCCGTTCGATCTATCATAGTAATCTAATACTGTGTGATTTCATCCTTGATTAAAAAAGAAGCATAATCATTAAAAAACGAGAATTTACAATTTTCAAGTAGTTCTTTCTGTCTTCACAAGGATGAG
The DNA here is from genome assembly GCF_001594115.1 of Trachymyrmex septentrionalis. Lineage (NCBI taxonomy): Eukaryota > Metazoa > Arthropoda > Insecta > Hymenoptera > Formicidae > Trachymyrmex > Trachymyrmex septentrionalis. The sequence continues at coordinate 5,285,368 of NW_017304758.1, forward strand.
AATACTTATAACAGAAAATATGCTAAATTCTTAGAAATGAAAATTTTTGTACGAAATTAAAAAAATGTCGCAATAATATCACATAATCCAAATATTAATTTGAAAAAAATTTGCTTTTGAAAATTTCGAAATGTAAAAAAGTAATCCGTACAGAAATGCATAACGTAACGATATTATCTTCTCACATTTCTTCTACTCACAAAACATAATTGCTTGACAAAATGTTACACAGTGATTATAATAAGATAGCAAAAGCAATACGATCTTTCTTCAGCTATGTACTCATTACATTTTGCAACTTTCGCGAAACAAAAAATATATTTCGTACATATATAAATGTGATACTTGATTGTAATGTACGTACAGGAATCGAAATACAAAAGCCGTGTACCGGCGCGGCAGATAGGAAACAACTAAGAGGATTAGTAGCCAAATGGCCGGGTGAATGGCGGTAAACGGAAATAAATACAGTAGCATGCGCGCGAGGGTGCCGTAGATTAAATGTAATTATACGATGTTAAGTACTGCGTAATTACTGATGTCAGAGAAAAGAAAAAGATATTCAGCGAGCTCTGGAGCTTTTGTCTTAGCTCTTACGTTTTAAAGCAATTTCGATGTATTCTACCTAAAACTGTGATCGGCGGTATAAGATTCGGCTGCTTAAATTGCAAGAAATAGCGAAAAGGATACAAAATACGAGGGCGAGCCATTAAAAGTTGAAGACACGTTAGCGCCAAACTGTTTCGACATAATGGCTAAAGTTCCCGCCGTCCCGTCCCGTTTTCGTCGTACCCCTTTATTATTTTATATTTCGCGGCATCGCGCGCGCCAGTTGGAGATAACAGAAATTATACCTGCGTTTAAAAGTAGAACAACTGTTAGAGACGTCGCGAAACTTTTAATACTACGATGCCAGGCCGATTTCATCTTCGCGAGAATCCAGACCTTTCGCCTCCGAGTCTAATTCCCCGCAAGTCTGTGTATGTATCTAACTTTCGATATGGTGTAGACGGAGCCACGCAAACATTTTAACTTGGTATGGGATATTCCGGTTTAAATTCAATGTGAGATAGGGATGGAAAAATATTTCTTCAGATACTTTTAGAAACTGAAACTAAAATGAGCCACTGAAATGGTCACTAAAGGAAATATTTTTGCGAAAAATGTTAAAATTTCTCTCATTATTTCTACACACAAAATTTTACAGATTTGAAAATAATTTTGTTGAAAACTTAAATTGGTTATTCGAATATTAAAACTTTTTACTCTTATTATTTTTTAATTTCCAACATAATTATCTTAATGATTCAACAAAATTATTTTCAGAACTGCATCTACCAAAATTTTAAATCTTTCAGTAAAATCATTCCTTCCCTGTATACATTATTTCTTTCACAGAGTTTGAAGTAATCGTTACATGGACGTGAAAATCGCCATATTCCACCATTAAAAATGTAGCATTGTATATGATAGATTATAGGCTCCCAATGTGAGCGTTATCATCCTCCGGTGGTCACTGAGGAGATCTAGGGAGGCGTTGCTAATCCTAAGAGCAGTAGAAGGACATTGAGAAGTAAGTGGTCAAAAAAACACGCCAGAGAAATTTAATCTCCTAAATATTTTCTAAACAAACACTTAAAACATTCACTTGATTATATATAAATATTGCAGTTATGCATTTTTATAGAATTTTTAAGAATCAAATATGTCAATCAACCCTCCATACATATTGATTTAAGTTATGATATGTGAGGTTTGTTTTTTCTATTACGTGCATTTTTTTCGGCTAACGTTTTCTTGTACAGAATGATCGAAGTAAATGCATCTGTGCATGTTTTGTCAGGTTTATTAATAGAGCACCGCTGTGTGAGTAATATTTTTTATTTCTGTGTAATTTTCTTTTTGTTTCTTTATTTAGAGATAGTTTGCCGGTTACCCGATTTACCAGTTTATTCGCGAAGGGAGGGCGTTGAACAAAAAAAAAACTTAGAAAGGAGGCGATGAGCCAGAAAAGGATTAGGAAATTATGTGGTAGATATTTCGTGACATTCTTCTATATAATAATTACTGTCTCAGACAAAAGGACAAAAAGGATTCACTTTCATATTACGAAAATACGAGCTGTGTATTACTCTCTATATTTCTTGGAGTGAAATTTCACTTCAAGAATGAAAATACTGTCACTATTGAAAAAGAGTAGAAATATTTGCATTATTGAATAAGAACAGCAGATTTTCACTCTTATTTTTTGAATGAGATTTCAATCTTTTGGAGTATAATTCATTTAAAAAAACAATGAAGACTTCCTTCCTTTTGCTGGAGTAAATCTTATTCCAAAAGATGGAATTTTTACTTAAAAAAAGAGAGAGAGAGAGAGAGAGAGAGAAAGAAAGGAGAGTGAAAATCTGTTACTGTTGAAGAATGCAAATATTTCTCCTTTTTTTCAATAATAATGGTATTTTCATTTTTTTGGAGCGAGACTTCACTCCAAGAAATTAAGAAAGTAATACACAACTATCGTAATGTGAAAGCAAGTCCTTTTCTACTATGTCTGAGACAATAGTTATTACAAAAGAACGTCACGGAATATCTACCACACACAATGTCATATTTTTAACTGTGGGACTTGGAATAAAAATTATTCACAATTCAGCACCTTTGAAAGATTAATTCGCGGAAGGATCTTTCTTTTTTCCATTACGCGTAATATGGGAAAATTCTTCCAGAAAGATTTTCGTTTCACATTTAAATAAGGAATTTCTCCCCGTTTCACACGCCACTCACGAACCTTCTCGGAAATATGGAGCTGCGCGTACAGATTATGGAGTATGAAATACGTGCATGGGGATGCTCTCAGATGGGTGCGAACATCAACGGGACCGGTGAGCGCCGCGAGTAAGCGAGTAAATACGAAAAGCCCATAATATTCGCACGAGCGGGCGAACAGGGTGTCGTGCATTAGCGAGGCGTTTCTTCGCATGCGTCATCTGGGTACGAGATGTACCTTGCAATTGCGGATTAGCGAAGACCGAACGTCCGCGCGGTCGGACATATCACCATGCGCATTTCTACCATCCCTGCCGCGGCCGACTTGTTACAAGCACGTACAAGCGCGTTTCCTCGAGCGTCCGGCAAACACGCACGGCACGTACGTAACGCGCAATCCGCCCGCTACACGCACGTATAACCGTATATAATATAGTGGATCCGCAGCGTCCGTAATGTAATCACGGGTGACACAATTAATCACTGGACCATCCAACCCCGCTAGGCCATTAGCGATTGCGACACACTCAGGGCTCCCGTTGATAGGCGGATGCGTTTCGCATACTCGTGCATACGAACCGCACGCGTGCACGCGTGCAAGCAAAAGGATCGAAAAGTACGCGAGGGCGAGGGAGAGAGAGAGAGAGAGAGAGAGAGATCGGCGCTCGACAGGATCTTTCCCCTTTCCCCCTTGTCACCGATTTTCCGCGCGGCTCATGCGCGTGATTAATTGGTGCCATTGTATATCGCTAGATTATTATAGGATATAGTAGTGGATCTCATCGATCTGCAGCCAACGATTGATTGATTCCGATGTCGTGAAATCTATTTCATAGGTGCATCAACTAACTGCGAGTTCGATATGTACTAACGAGGCACCGATCTCGTCCACTTTAATTAGAAGCCACTTACTTTCGAGATTTACAAAACTCACGAAGATGGATGTATCAATATTTAAAAAAAGATATCTTACTCTTTATATAATATATATATA
>NW_017304758.1:5289245-5323983 GCF_001594115.1 Trachymyrmex septentrionalis
GGGAGAGAGAGAGAATATATAGAATATATAATAAATACACAGAAATATATAGAGTAATATACGTAGAATACTAGTATTCATATAACGTTTCTTGGAATAGAGAGTTTAATATATAAATAGTGATTAATGCATTAATATATGCGTGTATGTTGATTTTTAAAAAAGATAAAGACTAAGAGTCTTTTTAATTACAAGCAACATCAAGATAGCTTTTGCAGCAAAAACCATCATGATGTTGGTTAACTAAAAATTCACAACTGTGTTTCACTATATCATATCTTTGTTTAAATTTTACGTAACATATATATTTGTGTCTAACCAAAAACTTAATTAAAAATTTAAACGAAGATATGATATGTATAGTGAAACACAGATAGACACTGTGTATATTTAATTATAGTTAAAAACTTTAGAATGCTTTTAATATTTGTATGAAATTTCTAGAGGCATCAAATATATTTATAAAACACAATTTAACATTTTTGTAATATTTGTACAAAATTTTCATATCGATTTTCCATCACTCAACTCTTTCCTTTTAATAAGAGAGAAACGCGTGTGTTATCTCGCGTTGTGTTACGCAATTTTGACGCAATATACGTAAAGCTATTCAAGCTTATAATTTATATATGAGGTACGCATTGCTATCAAATTGCGCTCACAGCCAGGAAACTAGGAATAGGATGTGTGGCTTCGAAGAACAAGTATGACAATAGTATTGCAGATTGGAAATTGGAATGCCAATGAAATGTTAGCAAAAGGATGGTAAATGTTGATCAGAAAATAATTTCGCAGTTTAAATATTTTATATAATATTGCATAAAATACGTAAAAAATCCTTTATTCATCTACAAATATCTCAATTTACCAAAAATAAATTTTTTTAAACTTCGGCAATTTTCACTTTTAATTAAATATCCGTCGAATTGCAGCACGTGCGATTCTGATAAACGTGATATTCAAATGGATATCCCACTTTGCGTTATATTTTTTACAAAATAGTAACGTAAAACCAACAAGAGAAACGTGCAATTCACGCGTGACTATAAAGTCAAATTATATATATGATCACTAATTGCCGCAATTTAAAACTTTCGTTAACTCGCGCACACAACGTGATAACTTATTATTCACAGATCACATGATAGTTTGTAAACATGTAACTGAATAATATCTAATTGTAAGCCAAACTTCGAAAATATTAATTATTAAATGATTAACTCTAATAATATTAAAATACACATTAAATTTATTGCATAAATTATTGTAAAAGAAACCTATTATTTTTCGCAACATTACATCGTCTGTCTTGAAAGGTAAAAATCTTCCAATCTGACAATACTAAATAATTTTAAAAATAAATCTGGTACTTCGAAAACCTTTTCTCATAAAAATATTGCAATTATAATAATATTTCGAAAACTTTGATCCACCCAGAATTATGATGCAATGAAACAAATAATATCATAATTATTATTTGAAACTGACGTATATACTTTACAAAAAAAAATATTTTATTTTCTCATGTCGCATTTAAAATGCAGCAGTTGAAGTATAAAATATTTCGTGTACATGAAAAAAGTTTACAATATTCAGATGACTTATTCTAGATTTTCAGTATTGGAAATTCGTACCTTCTATCCTCCGTGCAGCGTCGAGATGAAGAGCACTTTGTCCCGCGGGCATAGTTTATAATCGCCTTCACCCTGAAATTATATCTTCTTATATCTCTATACTTCTTATATCTTTTTGGTCAATAGACCGATACGAAATATAACTAAAAAGTTAACATAAAACATGATAAAAAATAATAAGCTTAAGGAAATATTTTAATTTACATATATCAATATCTATATATTCTTTAAGAAATTAAAAGTCAATTTTCATTCAAAATTTAATTGTATACTATTTCTTCGTATCATTTGTTTCCAGAAGTTTTAAGTAAATACTTCAAACAAGTAATTCAAGTAATAATTTTCACTTTACTTTAAGTTGCACTTTATTATAATTTTACTTTATTTTTAAATTTCAAACTTCAATCAAAAAACTTTATTACATCTTTTTAATAGAGTTTGGAAATTAAAATTTTATTATTTGCATCTTAAGAGTTTGAGTTATAAAAACCCTTATAGACCTTCAGTCATTTATTTAAATAATAGTTACGGCTTGATGTTTTAAAATCAAGGAAAAGAGTTGCTTAAGAAATCCATGATATAGATGAAAATTCAATGAATGCCCTATATACCCTAAATGAAGATAGACTGACTTTACCAAGATTTCATCTTTAATTCTGAGTTCATGCCTTTAAACATCCTTTAACTTTCGAGATAGCAAAGATATCCAAAAAGAGATTACATAGATATGCAAGATTCGAAAAAGTTAGATTTTCACGAGCGCAACTATATTACAGAAAAAGAGGGACGCGAGTGGAAAAAGAAACGGGTGAAAAAGAAAGCAGATGACATGTATACTCTCTCTGTGTGTGACACACACACACACACACACACACACACACGCGCGCGCGCGCGCGCATACGCACACATACATGTGCCTTGAGAAAAGAAGCGAGCCGAGCGAAAAGACGCGGAAACGCAAAAGCCGCGCAAAAGCGAAGCTGCGCGGAGAAGCTTCGCCAAGAAGCGACGATATTATCATAATAATGGCCAGAGCCATCATCTTTTCCCTCGTTCCGACGCTCCCTGACGCTGCAGCATCTTCCCGCTCGAACGTTACCCCGGCGAGAACCGCGTCTTTCCTCCTAATAGCCGCGGCGTGTACATTTACAAATTTAAAATGATAATTCTCTCCGTGGGTGTGGCAAACCGAGGTCATTTGCGCCCTTTCAGCGTCCGGAGTCGCTCCGTTATCCCGCACCCTATCTAGCGCGCAAGTAGCGATGGCGATGGTAGCCGACAGACCGATTATGCCGTTTGTAAAAACCGGTCACGGGGTATCCCGTTTGTCAGACGCCAGAAACAGCCGTGCGTCACTGTGGGAGTTGGCGACGTGGGAAAAGAAATATCGTGCGACGAGGGGTATCATTCGCCTCCGCAACATTTCTCTGTGCGTTTGAGATTAATATTTTAAATAATCACACTCGGTAACTTTTCGGCTTTCGCAAATCGTTCAAGCTCTTCATTTTATTAATCCTAAAATACACAAACATGACTTTTAATATGTTCCCTTCCACGTGAAATGTTCGTATATATCGTTCAGACTACTTGGTGGTCTGTATTTATTGTAAATAGTTATACGTGTATTATGTATAGTGCAGTTATTGTATATCATGGAAACATTGTTATTTAATAATATAATAATAAAACTGTAGTTTTATAAATATTGCATGTTATAAATAAAACTATTAATATCTCTCGACAGCGTGAAGTGTATATAACAGAAAGTTATCGAAAAGCAGTTCGGTAAAAAACAAGTTTAAATAAAATCTTATGATTTTTATTCATAATTTGCTTTTCTTCTATCTTCAGCCCAATCTTACGTTAATCCAAAAATATTTTGAATTGTTCTTTTCTGATTATGATTCTGCAATTCTTCATTAGGAAATGTATTCTAAACTTATTGCAAGCAAAGGAAAAAAAATTTCGAAATAGGTATAAAACAATTATACACGGAATATACAATATATGAATATTGAAATAGCTGAATCAGATAGAGAACTTGTATGAAATTCTTGAAAAAATTTAAACAATTATTGCGCAAAGAAAGTAGTCACTTTTATTGAATATTTAAATATGTCTCTCTACTAATAAATTTTTATTAATTTTAGAAAAGAAAATATAAATTCCGTCTTCAAAGAATTCAGTTGCCGAATACGGTGCATTAACTTCTCATATCAGTGTGACGACTTAAGAATCACGTAGCTAAGTAATTCAATCCTTTTCGAATTTAAATCCGTCTGCCATTCTCGTTGTGCATTTAAATCTATATTTAAAAGATTTTCCTTAAAATGAAGTTTTAATAATTCGAATATATTTTTAAGATGTATATAAAAAATTTATCTTGAAAGAAAATGTAGTGGAAAAGTAGAAAAGCAAAAATCAAATATATGATTTTAATTTTATAAACGTTTTAAGTCAGATTTGAGAATTTTAGTTACCACTAAAAAATATAATAGATAAATAATTTTAAATTTATTATATACTATTTTTCTGTTTTGCAATCTTGATAATATTATTTTACAATATTTAGCAAGATTTAGCATAAGTAGAATTAGCATAAGTAACGCGAAATTTAATGACTATATAAAAAGTTCTACTTTAATTTCACTCGTAAAAAATGGCATTAGTTCTAAATTTAATTATGGCTATAAATACTAAACACAAATAGTGTTTTTAATTAATGTTGGTAATTTTTTAGAATACCTCCCCTCAAATCTTAATAAAAATACACTTATTCGATGTGTTTTCACTCAAAACGAAAAAGAATCTGGCAAAAAAACGCAGTAATCGGCCTCGTGAATCGAGTTATTAAGTGTTAAAGTTGAAGACTTTAGAGATTGAGATATGTATTACATCCTGATTCAATACAGCTGTATGTATACATTCTGCATTAATTACACAAATTCACTGCTTTTAAAAACACAAATTCTCTGCTTCACAAATTCACTACTAATGCAAAGAATTTGTGTGCTTAAAGCAGTGAATTTTTGTATGTGAAGCAATGAATTTGTGTTTTTAAAGCAATTTTAAAGCAGTGAATTTGTGTAATTAATGCAGAACGTATACATAGAGCTGTAGCGAAAAAATCGAAATGACAAATATTTTAACCTCTAAAGTCTCCAACTTTAACGCTTAATAACTCGATTCACGAGACCGACCACCGCGGTTTCTTTTTGCTAGATTCTTTCGTTTTGAGTGAAAACACGTCGAATAAGTGTATTTTATTAAGATTTGAGATGAGAGGGGGGGGAGGGTATTCTAAATAATTACCTCCAAATTGGCCGAGAAAGATGTAGTCGAAGGACGATTCTTGAAAAACTTGTGTACTTGATGAACTTTTAGTCAAAAGAACTTACGATCATCGAATACATTGGCATAATTCTCTCATAAAAATTGTTCCAATATGTGATATTCGAGGAGAAGTACATTGCACATAGATACACGTGTAGATGAAATACAGTAAATGGAACAGACACTATGTCCAAAAACTCACCAGTAATTCCCAGTCGGCATCGTTAACCAGAACTAAGATGCCCGGTCTCCTAGAGAAACAAGATAAACTTTTTAAATCGAGTTGCTCGTTCCGCTGCTGCCAGCGTATTGTGTGTATGTCGAAAACTTACAGATACCGTACTCTCTATCAATTACGGGAAGTTGGAGGTACAAGCGCGAAACGAACGCGAAACGAGCGCGAAACGAACATGAAACAATGAGCGAACGAAAACCCGCCGCGATCAGCCTCGATCATTCACTGCGAAAAACTGTCACTCGCAAAAACGAAAATTTCAAAATGGATGTCCCGCCAATATCGTTCAACCGATTGGCTGATACCATTCGAGTCGTTGAGCCCATAGAATTGGCCTGAATTGAGCCTACAGAATCGACACGACCGCGACTCGCAGCCGACTTCACTATGCTCGCTTACATCATGTAGACGCATACCGTATATACGCCATTTCATTCGTTTTGATCTCGAATTCGCGATTTTCAATATTTTCTTTTCCTTTTTCCTTCGAGCGAAATATAAAAATAGAACAAACTAAAATCGAGAGAAATGTGAAATATACGCCGCCATCAGTTCTCGTTTTAGTCTCGTAAAAACTATCGAAAGATAACATCTCGCAAATCCAATCATTGTACAAATCATTATCATTATGTCACGAAAGCGAGCACTATACTAATCAACGACGTTAACATGCGATATTTAATCTGATAAATCATAGATTTTTGACATATTTGCGAACAACAATTTTCAACAGTGACGAGAAGTCGATTCTTTCTCTCTAATTATCAAGCTTATCAACATCGATTTAATGTAAAATAAAATATGCCAAAACATAACGTACGTTAAATTGATAATGAGAATAATAACCGAATTAAATCACTTTACTTTACCGTAAATTTTTTACCATACAATTTTCAATCGGCTACAAAAAACGCAATTACAAGAAATCGATTCATACGACAATTCCGTATTTATATATTTATAAAGGCCCGTATTTAGAACGCGCTTTATCGATAAAAATATAAGAATTGATTATGTGAATACCGACTTTAAGCCATTTTCTACAATTTTTAAACTGTAAGCCGTAGAAATTGATCAATTACGAGTACAATTGAATGAGAGGAGAATAATTAACTATGGCCGGTATAGTCAGATCTAATATTCAAGACCGTCTTAAGTACAAACTTAAGAAGTCACGAACCAATCAGAGGGCCGTATTAGCGTCTTAAGACATTACTTCAGATAATCTTGAAATAAGATCGGACTATGAATACCGTCCTATGATTCATTCATTTCGTAAGATGCGTAAGCCCGGATCTATAATAGATTTTTAAGCTTTTAGTCATAAGAAATGGACAAATCATAATCTATTATTCTTCTCGCATTCAATTGTAATTGATCAAATTTTATGGCTTAAAGCTTAAAACTAATGTAAAAATTTATGCTGCGGTCTAAGGATGGAGTCATATGAGATGTATTTGCCGTGTAAAGCTAAAAACACAATAAGCACAAGCAATAGTAGAATAAGTACACGAAACAGGGAATAACTAGCCATCCAATCAAAGCTTTGGGATATACAATAAATTCAATATTATACTCCAGAGCTCTAATTGAATAACACGTTATTTTCTATTTCTCGTTCCTATTGCCTGTATGTTACCTATTGCCTGTACCTATTGTGTTTCCAGTTTTACGCGTACCAGCGTAACCAATCAGTAAAATGTAAAACTACAACAACGGATCGCTTCTGATTGGTTACGCGATTACGCGATACGCGTAAAATATACCTCATGGGGCCAAGAATCCACACAACTTGCATAGTCGCATAAACGTGTGAATAAAGAAAATTATTCAATCACATTTTACATGCGACTTTAAAAAAGAAATGTAATTGGATAATTTTGTTTATGCAGCCTAAAGCCCTCGTAAAGACAACAGCGCTTTGACATCGAGTGCTTAAAAAGCCGATTGTGGGGATAAAATTTACCCCTATCATCCGTTTTTCATCAATCAACGTTCGGTGTGAAAGCATCGTTGTTGTCCATAGGTTTGTCCTATTTTAGCGAAAATTCTTGTACGGTTTACCTTCCTTTTCCTTCCGTGTTGGAGAGGAAAAGAGAAAAGACAAATCGTACAAAAAGTTGAGCTAAAAAGAACAAGCCTCTTATGAGAATCTGGACAAACTTGTATGTACCATAGCACCGACAAGATACTATTAAAGATCGACATCCTTATGAGAGTACGCGTAAATATTGAAGTAATTAAAAGTTAAAAACTGATAATATTGTACTTATTTTATGATTTATTAGTTTAATAGACGTATTTATGCATTTAGAACTCAATAATACTCAATTTTTCTCTATGAGAAATTGTGATATCAGTGTTATCGTCAAAGTTTGATTATCAACAGAGATGATAACTGCGGAGAAAAAAATTGTAATTTTTCTACAATATATAGGATATTGCAGCTTAGCAAGTATGCATATTTATTTATGGAACATTTATGTAAAAGTCATGAATTTAATAATGTATAAGTCAAATATTTATGTCAAATATTTATGTCATATTTATATCAATTGTCGATAATGTCAGCGTTCTTCAATTACCTTCGGGCCCTTTTCATACCGCCGAAAATTTGCCCAGGATTCACGGTCTTTAATAATATCTCGTCAGTAATCTCTCTAGAAACCTTCAAGAGTCTGGCCACTCTCAACTACATTCTGATAGGATAATTTTGAATTAGACATGGCGGAACTTGTCATGGAAAATCCTTTGTCACTTTAAATTATATGCACAATCGAGGACACAACAATTAGGCATTTTTCTTGTTACCAATAAATTCTTTTATAGCATCTTGCCTGATGATGAGACTTTTTGCTATGGATAATAGCGCGTGACCATAATAGCAGGTAACCTTAGTATGTGACCCTACTTATATACAATATGTACTCTGCCAAATATACAAAGCCTAATGTCGCCGCCATTCATAATATGTATCTACTCTCTGCAATGTAAAGCAAAGTATTTCCGCCATATTTATCCCGTGACCAGACTCTTAACTTGAGGATCTCTATTCTATACCGGAATGCATCGAAAGATACAGATACTGACATCTGTGAATTGCGCGTGCGACCGGGGCGATATGCGCCATGCGCCACTATATTGTATATATGCATGTATGTACGTAGTGTACGCGGCCATCTTCATTAACGATGTCGGCCGTCGCCGTAGTCGGTCGATCCCATTCATTTTCGGTCTGTGCGAATTCACGTGACTGATGTGACGCGTTTATATGCAAAGTAAACCTGCAGTGTTCGATCGACACGGCTAAATACTGCGGATATCGCGTTATTAGAATTCTTTCAAGTTCTTTTGTTTCGCGGCCGCAAACAAACGTCGAAGAGGTGTATGACTATATGTAAGATCACTTACACCGTGTCGCCCTGCATAAAGAGCTCGGGCCGTTCTGTCAAGAGGTTATCCCGCAGCCAGCTTAGCAGTCGTTTCAGCGTCCCTGTAGAATCGATTGATTACTATTAACGACTAAAAGAGACAAAGCTACGGGCACGAGCTAACTGCTTCCGAGCAGTATCGAGGATACTTACATTCCTCACCGGGTAAGTCCACCTCGTGCCGCTTCTTTCCATCAAATAACAACTCTGCTCCACCCCTGCGAACATTCGACAGACGACGTGATTTGTTCGTCCCGCGCGGCGATACTTTATCTCATCGCATGACGCATGCTTATATGAAATTTCAATTTTCTCGGTCTTACCCGAACTCGATAGTGAGAGGAAGTCCAACCGTAGACATCGTGAATTGTGAAACCGAGAGTTCAAAGAACGTTTCTCTCCTTTCCTACTAGTTAGGTTAGAATTGGATTATCGTGCGCGCGTTCCTGCAATTCGTGCAGAACTTTCAGCGATGATCACTGCCATCGAATGCCAGGTTAGGTTTGTCGAAAAAAGAGAAGAGGAAAAAAAAGGCGCACTGATGAATTTTCATTCGTATGCGTCGAAGGCCGGGATCGATTGTCGTAATAAAACGAATTAAATGGAGCTTTCGCCGTGTGTATATATATATACACACACATATGCTTACCGCTGTATATATGTATATACGTGAGATTTGGCACGATCCTCTACTACGGCTCGTACAGACTAGAGAGCGCGCATACGCATGCGCATGCGTGGCAAAAACCTCGGCATTTACACTTTACAGCGGTGTCAGCGGTGCGTTTGTATGTACATACACAGTGCGAGGATCAGCGAGGAGAGCAAAGAGTGCTTGTTGTAAATCTCAATGAAATGATCTAAACCGTAATTTCGATCGATTGACACACTCTGCGTGAATCGAACTTTCAATTATTACCACGCGGTCGCGAGTGAAAAGAGGAGTAGCTGGTAGACCCGCTCGATTCTGTCCATCACGTATGTACGTTAGTCCTGCAACGTGCAGGTCATTAATCTTGCGTGATATCGGTACCGGGGGAAAGAATTAAGAGAGAGTGCGTCTTAACGGCCGATTGTCCATCACGCTAGCGATCCATATTATCAAACAAGTACGCGAATTATTTCCGACGACACGTAAACGATGCGGCAGCGGCATGACGATATTACGAGATATCGTTCAAAGTGCGGCCTGTAATGGCGGCTGATGAAAAAGTGTTTTCCATTGCGCGCCACGTATGTTCACCGAGCCGGCAAACGTCTGTCTACTTAACGTCTGTCTGAAAATAATCGGAAATAAATCGGACAATCAATTAATTCCGTCGTCTTCGCTCTTCGATCGTTAGATCGCATCAATTGATAATAATCCGCGATTCCTTCTTGCCCATAGTTTTCCACGATGTCGGAGAACAGCGAGCACTCGCCCGACGACACCGAGACGGAGACAAAGGCGATGGAAGATCTTCCTAACGATTCATCCAAGAGCGAAACGAAATTAATGAATCAGGCCGACACGGCTCTGCTCGAGGATGAGGAAATGCCGACGTACATCAGTGTGTCTAGTATCACAAGACCAGATGACTCGGACATTGTTAACGTGAAGCAGCGTGAAAATGAGTCTCGAGAGATGGAAGGAGATCGTAGCCCGAGTCCCTATCCTAGCGACGATCAAGCAGCGAGTAGTGTGTATGTTTTATCATCTGAAGAAGAAATCGATCAACATCCTTATAATGATGAAGATGACGAAGATGAATATGGAGATAGTGACGGTAAGTTAATAATAAAGAGACTTGTGCCTGATTTAGATCCATAAAAATTCAGCCAACGGAATATATAGTTCAGTTAGGACCAATTAAGACTGGCAGCCCTATTGGTTGAATTTTAGGATTTTAAGAAGGCCGAAGCATAAACCAAGCGTTAGAGATATAGAGAATAAGAGAATAGAATTGGCTTAGTACATATTCAACTCGAGCAATAGTCGATGTCTTTGAACTTATAATATTGATATAACCGTATATTTTTTAGTAGTATGTAGCTTTCATCATGTTACAGATATGGAAAATTTAGAGCTTGATAATGATTTTGATTCGGATCATCCAAGTAACATGAAGCATTTAATGGATGACGAGGATGATGATGATGAAGATGACGAAGATGAAGAAGATGATGAAGACAGTCCTAGACAAATGCATGATGGTATCGATGATAACTACGAGACAGATTATTATGATGGAAGATCTGATGATTTTATCTTCAATAGGAGATTGAAAAATCGTCACAAAGAAAAAAGCCTTTCTCTTCAAGATTTGAAAATGTACAAGAATAATATGAATGATGGATATTTTAAAACAAGACACCCACAAGATTTAAGACCAAATTATCCAAACATTCCAGAACAAGCTATTGTGTATTCTATGATTCAGAGAAAGCAACCAATACCAGGAAAATATCATTATGTACAAAGCAAAGTTAAACGCTATATCAAAGATATAAAAGACCAAAATAGACGTTCCATGGAAAAACATGTAAAACAACATCAGGAGGATACAAGCCACTATAAAAGTAACAGCGATCACAAAAACAATGACACAGAAAAAACAACGCCTACAGTGACTAACAAGACAATAAAAGATTATGCCGAAAGAACGATCAAGGAGTTGGAAATCGCAGAGACATGCGAGAATAGCATGGATAAAGTGGCCTACAATACTATTACTACGCCAATAATATTGAATGGACAAGAAAATAAAAACTGTTTAGAGCCAATACATGAGGAATCCATACCGACTCAAGTTCAAATAGATATACCATTTGAGTCAACGCAAAATGAAAGAGATCTTGCAAATACAGATAGTAAAATGCAAAAACAAAATGGAACAATTGAAGATAAATCGTTAAAATTCAATTATACTGATAAAGAAATTCCAAATTTTTCACCTCTCACTCAAAATGGTCATCAAGAAATACCAACGGTATTTTACGATTTGCGGACTTTAAGTTATGACGAGTATATGCATGGCACTTCTAATTCTAGTCAAAAAACTGATTTAAATAAAAACGCCCATGTTATTGAGCAAGAACATATTCAATCTGAGGCATTTAATAATTCAGATCTAATGGAAGTATCCACAGATGGAGAAGAAGAGATTTGTTCTTTAAGGATTGAGAATATAAAAAGCATTAAGACAATGTCAGATGAAGCAAAACATAATAATGAGCAAATAACTTTTGAGAAAACAAATGAACAATTCAAGAATTTGATTACTTCAGAAGTTACCACATTGAAAAAGAAATTAACGCAGAAGACTGTAAAATATAACAGTCTGCTTGATACATATCAAAAGCAGCTTATGGAAAATTTAAAAATGAAACAGGAATTGGATGAACTGAGAAAAACATTAGCAAAATATGAAAAAGAAAACAAACCTCCGGAACAGAAGGTTGCATCAGTTCAAACAGACGTTTTTATTGATTCTGTATCTAATCAACCCCAAGATCAAATTCAGCCCGCACATGTCAAACAATCCAATAATAAAATATCAGGTAGTAGTGTAGCTTCGACGCTAAGCTCTATAGATCATTGGAGTTCCAGTGCTTGTAATTTATCAGTGTCCATTAAACCACCTGAAATAACGAAAACGTTACAGTCTGACGATAGTATAGTATTGACTGACGGTACACCGAAAAAAACACGTTCATTATCACGCGCATTTATTACTTCCTCCCGAATCTTGCAAACTCTTTCAAGTATTACACAGGGAAAAACAAAGCCAGAAAGTCCATTGGTACAAAATTCGAAGAAAAGATTAAATGAAAATGTATCGATGGATCTGCAAAATGATGAGAGTAATTATCAATGTCTCCCTTCCAGCTCTAAGAAAAGAAAGATTACAGACATTCTTGAACCATCTAATTTTCTACAATCTTTTAAAGTTTCCCAATCTTCTGTAGAATCACATACAAAGTTTAATGAAACGCTTTCAGAATCCCAATTTAAAAACTCGTGTGATTCGATAAATAAGAATATAGATTTGCAATCAAGTTTACCTGATGCTAATACAAGTCAATTAGGAGCTGCTACATCTATGGTAGAGAGCAAGACAGAAACCGCTGATGATCCAGAGGATAATGTAAAGTGCTTTGTATATCGCGAGGACGAAAATAGTAAAGATCGTAGTTTTCTCATTCTAGCAGAGGAGCCTGAAAATGATAAGGCTATTAATGAAAAAGGACGCAGGCGAGAATGCGGTCCGTACTTGCTTGGTAATGTAGAAGTAAGAATGTCTGAGATGAACGGAACAATCAACATTTGGGGTAAAGAGGTAAGTGATCTTATAAATTATAATTTATAAAGAAACTAATTTCAAGATTCTGTTGTACTCAAACTAAAATGTATTTTTCAGATCAGTCAAGAATCCACTGCTGAAACTGAAAATGATACAGAAGCATCTACTAAAATGAAAGACAAAAATCATCATTATTGGCAAAAAACACCAAATACCAGATTCAATGGCAGTAATTTAGTATGTTCAACAAGTAAAAAATCAAAAAGTCCTCCTAGATTTGAACTATCCTCAGCAGCATCTAATTTTTCATGTCTACATTCACCTTCGTTTAACGTAGCAAAAGCATCTTGTTCTACAGATAAAGCAGATAAATTATGTAATTCAAATGCATGCGAAGACTGTGATTTCTCAAAATATCGTAAGGAATGGCTAAGATATAAACGAATACATCCCCAAGAAAAATTACATTCCTGCTGTACTCATGATATAGACACGTCAGAGAAGAAGTGCAATTGTTCCTTACATAACGAAAAGCAAAAGTTCGAAGATAGTTTTATTTATAGCAAAGAAAAGATAAGCACTCAAGAACGTCGACAAAGTTTTTCAAGAAACCTAGAGCCTAACAAGCATTTACATGAAAATATTGCCTCAGAAGGCAACGAGCACGTTTGTAAAAATTGTACGACGTGTCATCATTCATCGCATAATTCAGAGAATTGTCAAGAAAATCACAAATGTTGTACCATGTTAAAAGAAACTTGTGAGCCGCTAATGATGAATATAGATCGGGAATATAACGAATCATGTAGTCACTCGTCTCCTAATAGACATGAAGAAGAGCCGTTAATAAAGCTGAAACAATGTAGTGAAAGACCAGAGGTGAGTTTACGCCATGTACGAATAATTTTATGAATATAATAAAAATTTGTATGGTTATAACTGTATGTGTGATAACTCGTAATTATTTTCTCTTTAGGCGAGACGACGAAGAATAATTGGAAAAAGGGTACGAGGAATTTTAATGGATCTCGTACGAGGGTGTGGAGATTGTTACAATTCTAATCCTAATGTATCCGGTAATAACAAAAGCTGTACACACGAGAAAGAATCTTATTTAAGAAGTTGTTCTCCACAAATCAAAATTTCGCCGTATGCATCTCCAGAACCATTGTGTTCAAATGCAGGACAACCCGGAAGGTGTGCTTTCAAATATTTCTTAAAACTTTTTGTCATTATACATACAGCATTCCATAATTGTGATAGTAACTAGATGTAACATTATTTATGAAATTTATAATATCTTTTGTTAGTAAAAGTGAAAATCTTAAATTGTAATAAAACTAAATATCTGCTCCTTAGATTATATAATATCAATCTTGTAACATCATGATTGTTTTACTTATTTACAGATGCTGCCATGCGTACGCACAGCGAATTGAATCTCAACTGGAAGAATTTCGAATGGAAATGGAAAGGATGCGATCGCGTTCGGATGCTATTCTTAATATGCTCAATATGCTTCATTCAGTGGATACAAATTAAAGAAATCCATCTCAATGTTAATTTTTTTCAAACATGTACATACATCATATTTTTATTGTTTATTTTTTTCTCAGCCACTATGGAATTATCATAGTATCGTCCTACTTTATTGCTTATAAAAAAACTATAGTCGTTAAATAAAACATATATAATAAAAAAGATATGTTTACATCCAATATATGCATATCGAACAATGATGCATGCCATTTTTGTTGTTAAAATTTCTGATAAGATAGCATTGTATCTATGCATTCATAATATATTTTCCATGTGAAGAAATTTATGTGAAATAGTATATGTTAAGTACTACAATTAAATCATGTGTTAAAAATAATGATATAAGTAATCGTACAGTAAATGTGCATAAGTCTTGATTTTATTTTCTTATATTTCAAATATGTCGTTTATAATTTCAAAATTTATAAAAAGGGTGACACGGTATAACAATTATTTATCAATCAACTTTGTCAATTGTATCAAAATGTTGTTACTTAAAGTATAAATGCATAACAAGGCTTGTGTGACGTCGAGTAATATATTTTAATTTCGCTATATCGAACAAAAATATATAAGATTATTATTGAAAAATCATGTGCATTTAATAGTTGCAATCGCAAGAATCATCTACTGGCAAAGCACTTGTCGGTGTTTCTCCTTGTCCGAGAAAGATATTGCTGTAAGAAGTCTTGAGATAGTTTACATGACCCTGTAACGATTTTATACGGCCTTGCGCGTGTTTAAATGCCTCGTTTAAGTTATTTATTTGACTCTGCATCTTTTGTCTGATCTGCATAAGTTAATGAGAAACGTGTCGTAAATACACTCCTGTAACACTTTATTAACATTTCTACATGGTATTTGCAATCGTTACCTCATCTCTGTCTCGTTGGGCGGCACGCGCTGTTGCTCTACACTGTGCCAATTGCCTTTCCATTTCGGCTATCTGGCCTTGCATCGATCTTCGCATAGTTTCGCATCGCTCCTTTGTTCTCGCTACTTGTCTAGCGGAATCCTCCCTTATCTTAAACGGAAGAAGACTCTAGTGCGGACTCTGCGGATAATATTTTTTTATCACTAAATCAACACATACCTGTTCCAACATTGATGATAGTTGCGTGTTTTCGTGCATTTTCTCGTCAATACGTTTTTGCAATTGTGTTTCGTGTTCCTCAAATCGTGCCAATGTGTTTTTCATTCTTTCGTTTTCGTGTCGCAACTCGCCAAGCTTTTTTTCCAACTCTTCGGACTTGTCGGAACCTAGTCCTCTTTCATCCTATATAAGTAATTAATTATTTTTAATTAACATAATGACGTTACTATTGTTAAATTATGTTAAATTATGTAGCAAATCACAACCTGAAGTGCTTGATGCTCGGTGCGCAATACGTCCAATTGATTGTGCAAAGTTTGAATTTTATCTTTGCACCCTAGCAACTCTCGCGACAGATCCTCGCAGCTACGTTCAGCGACTAAGCGCATCTGTT
Source organism: Trachymyrmex septentrionalis (assembly GCF_001594115.1). Classification (NCBI taxonomy): domain Eukaryota; kingdom Metazoa; phylum Arthropoda; class Insecta; order Hymenoptera; family Formicidae; genus Trachymyrmex; species Trachymyrmex septentrionalis. Next base: position 5,305,188 of record NW_017304758.1, read on the forward strand.
GCGCTTCCTGCATCTTCATTTGCATTTGTTTCAGGATATCAGGCAACGGTGCAAGTTCAGCTAATTTCTCTTGAAATTGATTCTAATTGCATTAATTACATTATATATATATATATACACACACACACACACATATACACGGAATGAGAACATCTTTACATAATTCGAACAAATTGCAATCATATTATAGTATTTGATATACTTTAACACGTCCGATTTCTAAAGTAACATTCTCATTCATTCGTGCATTGTCCATTTCCATAAGGTCTAGTTGTCTACGTTGTTCTTCAACTTGTTGCTGGGCCTAAGATTATATCGATTATATTGATTTCATTTTTATAATCGCTTACATGTGAGAAAAAATATCGAATATAATTTATTCAGATAGATAGATTCGCAACGATAACAACTTGCAAATATTTATTGCGATAATCTTCCAGTTGAGCAGATTGATCTTGAATCAAGGAGCGAAGCTCCTCTAATTCATCTTGCGCTTCTCGAAAGCGTTGCTTCGCCACCATTAGAGCTTGTTCCTGTTCGATGAGATGTTCCTTATGACCTGTCTCGAAATTAATATGCTTTTTGTTACGTACATTAAATCGGAGCTTTATATTATAGTTGTTATTTCTATAGTGAATTACCTTCAAATTTTCCCTTCTCTATTTCCAGAAATTTTAATCGTTCTTGAACGTCTATCAGTTTTATCTCCATTCGTTCCTTCTCTTCCTTTGCATCGCGCAAATCTTGTTTGAATTTCTCTGCTTCCGTTCTCATACACGATACCTCACACAACTTACTTTTATAATCATCTTGTAGCCGGGCGTATTGTTCACGAAGATCGCTTAATTGTTGAACGCTACTAGGGCCCTTTGGTCATAAGTTATGTTATTATGATTACTCAAAGCATATATACAATTAAATTTGCTTATAGCCTTACCATGGCAGCGTTTGTACAAGAACCAGTGCACATTAGAGGTGCAGCCTGCGTAGTCGTCTATATTTGATAAAAAATATATTACTCTTTGCTCGCTAGTTATATCAGTTTTATACAGCGAAAACAAGTAGCATGATTTAATATCATAGACGATAGGATATAAAAATTACAAAAATATATTAAAAAGAAGTATGCACGTAAAAACTCATATTGTTTGAGATGAATATTATTTGAAAAATTTGGTTAAAATATAAACCGTACAGGGTACCTGAGTGAGAGGCATCGCAGACATTACAGATACTTTGGAAATTCCCATTAACGGAAGTCCTGACGTGGGTGTCACACTTGTCGAAGTCGGAGGTGGGCAACAAGCGCACGATGCGCAAGGTCCTGTGCATTTGAGCAGTTTACGTTGCTGTTCCAATTGTTGTCGCTCTCGCTGCACATTTGCTAATTCCATCTGCATGTTACGTACCTCAGTCTCCATACTGCCTAATTGTTGTTCCTAGAATAAAATTTGGAAGCGACATTACATTCCATGGATTTCATCGATTAGTTTTTAACTAATTTTTGTATGTATGAACAATAAATAAAGGATTCATTATATAGAGATTATGCGAAACCCGCGAAACGTATAATCTTTATATAGAAAGCACCCATGGAAGCCTCAAGAATATTATCAAAGGATTGATTAGTTTTGAAACAGAAAATGTATGAAATATAAAAATTGTTATCTCTTCTTACTCTGCTTATATTGTGCTTATATTTATTAAATCGTATGTAAGGAATGTAAAGATTACAGCTTAAAAAAAATTTTTCAATTATTTTTTACATTGTTCTCAATTTTTACTATTGTAGAAAGGATTACGTTTATCTCAAACACATTTTAAAACTTACTAATTGTTTAGTACTATTGCCATATGTTGTAAGTTTATCTTCCAATTCTGCAGGACATGTTCCCCGAGGAAGCAATGACTTAACAACGGCTGGACCTCGGCAACACATCTCTACGTTTTGCAAATCATTGCTGTCTGCGAGATAACGTTCCTCTGTTGGCGATCCACCTCCTGTAAGCCTCGGCGAATCTGCGAGATTAAACATTCTTTTTTTTTTTTTTATAGAAAAATTTGTCGCCTTTGCAAACCTTTCTTTTACCAAATATGCAAAATATCTCGCTTCTATTACATTATTTCTTAACGGCTGAACTATCATATTCTGTTAATTATTCGTCTTACTGCATGCACTCTCTGTAGTTGGTGATAAAGTATTAGTGTATGGCGATCGCAAACAGCATTTGCATCGATTGTCTCGAGGTTGCGCGCTGACATGCGGACGCGAAGATAACGTCGGTGATGTTGATGGAGAAGACGGAGCAGTAATACCTGGGCAGGTGTAACAGCAAGTAGGTCTAATCACTAGTTGATTTAAAGTAGCCAATTGGCGACTCAACTCCATATTTTCTTTGACAATTATACGCATTTCTGCTTGCAGGCCGCATACCTTCTTCTGTAAACTTTCGAGAGCAGTATCTTTTTCTAGCAACGCTTCTTCTAGTTTGTACCTATTTTGCAGGACAACACAGCTTTCATGCAATCTTCATTTTTCGCTTTGTTCCAATATGTCAGAATATATTAAAGTGAGACAAATATAAAAAAAGATTATTTAAAATTAAAATTAAGATGTTATAAAACTTTCGCGAATGAAACAATCATTAACGTGTACATTTCATTCATTTTTATGATATCAGTATATCATAACAAACCGGGTTACGTATACATAAGTGACGTATGATTGGCATGCTTCAAATTGCTGAAAACATCGTGAAATCGTCACCGAGGGAACCGTTTAATTTTCAAGCATTTCATTTGATCGTCTATTATTTGTCATATAAATAAAATAACTATCGGGTATTAAATTATTTTTTGCATTATATCGAGTGTCCTGAAAAAGTCAATTGATACATTTGTTTCTGTTTATTTTATTCAAAGCTATAATTATTTTAACTTTAGTTTAAAATATTAAGTTTGTGTTTTCTTAAAATATATAGACATCTGAACAGCAAATCTAAATTTAACTCTTAATATACTTTATGCTATTTTATAATCACTTATATGTATAGTCATAATCAAATATCAAATATTCCTTGGAAAATTTTTATATATGTAGATGTAATTTTTATATTAAATATAACTCATTTATTTTATGTATTTATATATAGAATATAGATTTAGAATTTATTATACAAAAGACAAGCATACTTTCCACCTTCCAATTGCGCGTTTTCTTTGACCAATTTTTCCTGCATCGTTAAAGACTCGGTTAGTTTGCCGGTTAATTTTTCAAAACACTTTTCCCTTCCCTTCCGTTCGGTATCCGCTACTACGAGTTTTGGGAGCACGTCCGTGTAACCACAAACAATTACTCTTGGAAGCCTAATAAGAATATATGATCGAGAATATCTTGATTGGCTAGCAGCATTTTGTATGAATAAAATATGACTTACTTATCTTCGGGATATTGTATTTGCGGTATCTCGAAGTAATCTTCTTCTAAAATTTTTTTGAATGGTTCTATGTCTCTTTTTTTTATCTCAGTTTCTTCTTCCACTTTACGAAGCCGTTCTACTTCCTCTCGCGCCTGCATTATGTTTATTGTGCATTATATTTTTAACACAGTTAGCAATATATTATTTTATTTATTTTATTTTATTTACACGCATTATTTCAGAATTTCAAGCTTATTGCAAAGATTACATGTGAAATATAAATAGGATTTTTATAAGTAGAAATTTAATAGGATTATATATATGTAGTATATAATATATCTTTTAAATATTTTCGTATACTTTTTGAATTTTTTGCGTTAATTCCTCCAGTTCCGCTACTTTTGAAGTGAGAATGTCTTGTTTCTCTTGAAACGCTAGCTTATCTTCTTCTGTTAATTCGGGTTTCTAATTAAGAAGTATTATTATAAATTAGAATTATCACATTAATAAAGTTATATTAAATAATAATGAAACCTCCGATTACCTCTGACAATTCAAAAACTTCACACTTTAATTGTTTGACTTCATCTGTTAGCAGAATAAATCTCTCATTCATTACTTTTACTTCTATGATTATATCATCAGTTTTAACAGGTGCGCTTATTTCGATCGATTTTACAGATTCCTCAGATTTTGTCACTTCCTCTACACCTTTAAAATTTACTTGTAATAATTTGAAAATAAAAGAGTGAAAAAAAGAGAGAAAAAGAGAGTAAGAGATCATTTGTGTTATTAATTTTAAATAATTGAAATATATGTTTTATCAAATAAAAAAAAAAATAAAAAAAAAATGTAAAACAGAGATTTTTCTGGTAAATTATTTCTATCTTTAATATTTTTTTTTATTGTCATGTTATTTTTACCAATGCTTTCAATTTCATCATCAGCTTTATCTTCTCTGATCTCATCAATTTTAATTTCTTCAATTTTATCTTCATCACCAATTTCATTTTTCTCAACTTCGTCTTCGTCATTAGTTTTATCTCCTGTAGTTTTATTTTTATCTTTATCCTGAGCTTCGTCATCTTCTTTAGTTTCAATTTGTTGTTCCTTAAGATCTTCTATCGCTGCAGATTCTTCGTCTACGATAGTATCTCCAACTGTTGCTTCTTTTTCTTCCTCTGCTTGTACCTCACTGTCCGGTATCTCGTTTTCAGCCATATTTCTACATACACATGTTATTATATTTTATGATGTTACTGGATATAACATATAAAAATAATACTACGGAAACAAAGAAATGATTACACTGAGCGATTTTGTTGGTAGTGAATCAAATCATTTAATTGCAATTCCACGGATTTTGAGACTTCTAACAGGAATTCGTTTTCTATATTTTTCTTTATTTGATTATTTGTATTTTGTTCAACTTTTACTCTGTCATGTTTTTCATACTGAAAAAATTATTAGTTTTATCATGATATAAAGTATGAAAGTATAAATTCCATATATAAAAATTATAAAAACCCATAAATTATTTCAGTCCTTTGTTACTCTTATTTTTTAATGATTTTGAGCAATAGAAAATTAATTCTTGTTACTCAAGTATATATAAGAACGAATAAGCAATCGAATAATTAGAGAATGAAATGCAATAGAATATTATGATATAATAGCATAATTACCGCTTTGGAAACAAACGGTTCAATATTTGTCTGTGACGAAAAGGATTGCAAAAATAATGCTTTTACGAATGGTTCTGATTTTGTAGCGTTGGATGTTTTGATTAATTTTTGCTGATGATAATGGAGTGCAAAAGGAAATACATCACTCAAATTCAATGGTTTCTTCACGTCAAAGAGAGATTCCAATGAACCAAACGCGTCTTTTTTTAGACACGATGTATTATCACAATATTCATCGTTTCGCTGAAGCTTAGAATAGCTTTGTTTAAAACTTCGTCCTTTTGAATCGTGAATGCTCTTTGCTTTGGTCGGAAAACGTTCATGCGTATAAGAATAGTTTTGCAGAGAATTTTTTGCACGCGGCCGTCGTTTCTGCGTAATAGAAACAACTTTTATTGTACGTAAACATTTTTTAAATATTTTATTTTACAATATTTACAATCTTTTGTATCAACGTAATTTTCTATACTTAAAAAATATTATGTATTATATAATAATATAATTATTATATTAATTATATTATGTGTATTATATGTATTATAAATATATTATGTTAAAATAATAATTAAAATATTTAATTATCTTAATATCATTATTTAATAAATAAAACATTTTTTAGTTTTTTCAATAGACTAACTAATTTTAAATATTCAGAAATATATAAAAAAGAAGTTGATGTATAATAATAAATCAGATGTCACATATACGGTTTCCTAAAAGATTAATCATGAAATATGTGTACCGTTTGAAACCGTTTGAAAGGAAAAGAATATTTTATTTGGAAATATTAATTTTACCTTCATATTTTTACCTTCGAAACACTGCATCACGTTCTTTGCTTGAGCAAAATGTAAAAGTGATATATGCGTAGCGTGAGTATAACCTAATCCCTGCGATTTCTTTATTATTTCTCAATAATGTAGAGTTTCTTTATATCGTCAAATTGTATATAGAAATTTTAATATAATGAAAAAATATTTTTGTGTAACTAACCAAAAAGATTGTATGTGTAATATAATGATACATTACATATATAATATACATATGAAAAGAAATTAAATATTTCATATAATGTCACTACAGAATATTTTGCTCACTTCAAAATATTTCGAAGTTCTTTTTATCAAATACGCAGTACGTATGTCAATTATTTTTATTTTATGTTATACATATATGTTTATTATATTTATATTTCCCCTAGAGCGCAAAGTTGTACAAAAGTTACACGTTGCAACAATTTGGCAGCGATGTTGCTGCAAATGCTATGCTGTATGGCGGGTTATGTATATATCATATTTATTTATATATATTTATTATATTTATTTATGTATGTTATGTATGTTTTATTTTATGTATGTGTGTTATGTGTACAATTATAATTATTGTAATACATATACTTAATGCTACAAATGCGCCTAATTTTTATAAAGTAAAAAATACAATACATATTCAAAGGAAAATTGGTTTATTTAACCAGCTCATGCTGAAGATTTTGTGAATTTTTATAAACGTTAGATGCATTTGTAGCGTAATGTATTAATGTATTAATAATTATATAATTGCGTTAAGAATCATATCGTCCAATTAATTAAGAATTAAACATTAGGTCCGTTCGCGGTGCTTGAATTTTTTGCACTCGGCATTTTCATATTCTCTCCCTTCAACGCCCAAATATATATTTATCTTACTTTACAAAAATTTTTTTGGGAAATTTCGAGCAACGCAAACAAAACTAAGCTTTTACCGACAGTAGAGGAGAAAAGAATAAATGTAATAATGTCGACCCCTAAATACAGAGAGTGCTAATGTCTTAATTCTAAACATGGCGCAAACCATATGATACGTCACAAGAAAGAAGATTGTGTAGAGTGTGTATCTAGTCAATAGTCATATGTATCTAGATTTAAATATTTAAATTTTAAATCAATTGTAATAAAGAATCAGCTGATATTGAGCGACTTGTCTTCTAAACGCAGTCAATATTATTGTAAACAACTCATTTAAGTATATTTGTCATGTTACTTTAAAATTTAAAAGTTTTTACATTTTTTCGTCTTTCCCTTTTTTTTTCTTCATTACATCTGATTACATCTAATGTTAGGTACATAGGCTGTCACAGACATATATTCGTGATTATAATTCATTCGATATTTTAATCACAATTATATCAAATAGAAATTCGCTTCCGACGAATTTCCAAGGATCGACAGGTCCTATTTCCATAATCTGCTCTGCCTATCTTTAATGCTATTGTTTTCACAACAAATCAACCGGCTTTTCGATAAATTTATAATCTAACGATTAAAAAGAGAAGAAGACGATTTATTAAACAATCTTATGTGTGTCCCAATCTACAATAGATATCGAATTGAAAAGGAGATCACATACTTTATTTATGTCTAAAGAGTCCAGTCGATGATCGAGTAAAAATTAAAGGTTATGGAAGGTAGTAAGTATATACAATGAACAAAAAGGATATGCATATTTATCTTTTCGGCATAATTTGTTATTCGACTTGTGGAATATAATGTAATTAACAATTATGTACTTTTTTATAATAAGGAAGGATATTAAATGTTTAATATTATATTTGTTTACGATTAGACTTCAAGTCAGTAAACATTTGGCAATATTATTGTTACAGATGAAAATGTAGAAGAGCAAATGCAAATAGAGGAGCAAGTGCAAGCAGGAGAACCAGTGCAAGTAGAAGAGCAAATGCAAATAGAAGATCGAGTACAGGTAGAAGAACAAGTTCGAGTAGAGGAACGAATGCAAGTAGAAGGGCAAGATGTAGAAGATCAATATGAAAATGAAAATATTATTCCCAATGATGTACAAAATAATGAAGAAAGTAATACTGGAAGTAAAAGTTCACAGCGAAGTATGTATTATACTTCTACTAATAGAATTGTTGCAGTGTAAAACTTTTATAAACTCTTTGGATATGTATATAACTGTGTCTGACTAAATAAAATTAACTCTCTGTAGCAAATGCAACGAGTGTAAACTTAGATGTCTCGGATGTAGACTCTGATCAGTCATGTCCAATATGCATGGAGCAATGGACCAGCTCGGGAGAACATCGTTTGTGCTGTTTACGCTGTGGACATCTCTTCGGACATAGTTGCATTCTAAGATGGTTACAGTATTCTTGCAACAGTACGAATCGCCGTTGCCCACAATGTAATAAGAAAGCCTCGGTGAAACATATTAGGATGCTATATGCAAAAAAGCTGACAGCAATTGACTCTACCGAGTATGACAATCTAAAAAAGGATTTAATTAAAGTGTCAGCTGAAAAGAATAATTTACGGAAGGAATTAGCCTGCGCTAACATTCGTCTAAAAGTATACGAGGACCACGTAAATTGCATGAAAAAACGTATTACCGAGTTGGAAAATCAAAAATCAAAAATCAATGTTGATACTTGCCCAAGTGCATCAAGTCTTGCTTCAAGGAAATTTCATTTAGAACAATCTGTAGAAATCTGTAAGGATGGTGGCTGTCGCGTCTTGGATTATAATCCATGGTATAAATTACTGGCTGTTTCTCAAAAGTCAACAACCTCATTATTCAATGGATATGGCGTAAGGAAAATGGATTGTGAATGCTTCAATTTACGGCAATTTATTTTCTTACACACTCAAGCTATAAGAGATTTGACTTTTCATTCCACGCAACAAACAATTCTTCTTAGTGTTGGTTTTGATAAATGTGCTAAGCTAGTGGACATCCAAAATAATGTGACGGTGCACACATACCAAACAGAATGTCCACTTTGGAGTTGTTGTTGGTCAGGTGACAATCCAAACGTTTTTCTGACTGGTGCGCAAAATGGAGTTATCTCTCAATTTGATATTAGACAAACTTCCTCTGCTCTTAGCGTCTTAGAGGGTAATGGGGATAAATCACCAGTTGTATCAATGGCAGGAGTGCCGCCAAATCCTGGCAGTGGTATCGGTAGAGGTGGATTTATAGCATGTCGTTTAAATACATGTTATACATATGAAATTAAGGATACGAACTATCTATCTAAACAGATGTTTATAGAGGGGCCTTTTGTTTCAGTACGCTATGATGAAAAAAATCATCATTGTCTTATATCATCTCGTCCTAATTCTAGGCAGCCACACGCAAGACATATAGTATGTACTATTGAAAGAAATACATCTAACGAAGAAATAGTTACATATAATGCCGTACATACATTCCAAGCTGGTAATTCTCAACAACTTTTATCTCGACCATGTTATTTATCTGTAGAAGATGATACATTAGTCGCAGCATACATAGAGTCCAGTAGCAGTGTATCATTATGGAGTATAGCGACCGGTCAAAAATTGCATAATCTTCCAGTATCAGATCCTGTTATGGATCTATGCTCATTTAATATTAATAATAACTTATTTTTAACAAGTCTTTCTGCAAAGAAACTTAGATTATATAATTATGGACAATTAACACAAACATAAAGTACAAATGTACAAAATAATACACAATCTGCCTTGCCATTGCACGAGATTTTGTGCAAAATGCAAAAATATCCTTGATATAGTATTTTTATACATATATGAGACGGACTGACTTAGACATACTTCTCTCTTTTTCTTTGTAATGGTTTCATATGTATAAATTTTGGTTGATGTAAGAAGAAATATATATATATATATGTATGTGTTTGTCTAAAATTCATTTACAATAATTTATCATTCTTCTATTTGTTTCTATTTTTTGTACTTAGAATCCTATGGAATAGTCAAATTGGATATAGTTTTATGAAACTACGTTTAGAAAAACAACTGTGACTCAGATATATAATTAATTGTTCAGAATGATTTAAAAATTATTTAAATTTAACTCATAATTTTATCATACATTATGCCTTTGTTTAAGATTTATAAATTTTTTATATGTATTGCAATGTTGTATATGTACGTTCGTGTATATTGAAGTTATTTGTATATAAAAATTAAAATTAAATATCTGTTGCAGAAATTGTCATCGCAAAATTTTCTCGAACTGGATTATAATTATAAAAATAATAGAATTTTTTCACATCTTTAATCACGTTCAAGTAAAAAACAAATGTAAATATAGCAAATAAATCAATCTTTTTTTTTTTCCTTTTTAAATAAGAAATATGAATACAGCCTAAAAGGCATAGCTATTTTCTATGTTATCATTTTTGTTATCCACACGCCGTACCTAACTATAATTACTGAGAGAATTCAATAATTATTGCTACTAATTTATTTCATGTTTATAATATCAAGTCATATTTGTACATAGTACAATTGAGATTTAAGTTTAATAGTACTTTTAACAGAAAACAAAATTTTCAGCAACTTATCACAATAGTTGATTTTACAAATATTGTTTGGTATTGTTTTTGTATGCATAGTACAAGAAATTTAGCGAGAAATTTATGTTTGGCCAGCTTTGGGATAATTTGCACAATTATTAAGTAAGACGGTAAAAAAGAAAATCTGTATTAAATACTTATTAACAAATAAAATAATATAAAAATTTATGTACTAGTGAATAAAAGAATGTTTTTTTATATTTCTGAGAAAAATATAAGGAATAAATCTGTATACAGAGATTAGAATCCAGTCGGAACAATGAAAAAAGAATTATTTATTTTTTCATGATTATTAAACATTACAGCAATTAAAACATCACAAAGAGGATGTTGGAACTACAACCACATCCATAAACAAACTCATATGTAGGTAGTAATACACGTGAGCTAAATATTTAAAAGAATAAAAAGCAAAACAATTTTTACAATCAATTGATCTAGTTATCACTGTTTTAAACATGATTTATGAAAAAATTAATATTACAAACTGATGAAATTATAATTCGATATTCGTCCTTTCGCTATGTAACGCATATGATTTAACATTTGATTGTACAAAAAGCAATGTGCATTTCTGCATCATATACATTATTATACAAATAATGGGCTAATTAAATTTCCATCTTCATTCTTTCTAGCTGTGTTGTTTCACAGTTTTACAGGATTGTTATTAGAACGAATTTAATTTGTTTTGAACCTTTCTCTCCAATTATATATTTTTATGTAAAATTTAATCGAGGCCGTTAAATAAATGCCATTTACACCTGAGTCTGGAATGTACACGGCATGACACAATTACAAAAAAAAGTAAGACAAGATATATACTTGTAAAGATACATATCTGTGATGTAAACAGTTTTACTTCCTGTAAACAAACACTAAAAATGTACAAGTATAAAATATTGACATCAAGGCGAACAAGTATATGAATCTTTTTACAAGTCATATCTTACTTCAATAATATACAAGCGATTTGCTCACATAAATTATGCTTTTTTCTACCTTTTTTCAAATGAAAGATTAATTTTTTTTGAACATAAGCATATATAGTATATTAACATTTTTATTTATCATAAATCAGTGATGACCAAATTACACTTAATAATATTGATAGATTTCAAATTAGTATAAAATTTGTTTTTCAATTAAATAATAGATTTAATTACAAGTTAAAATAATTAAAATTTAAAATCTAATATAACTTTTTTTTATTAAAAACATTGCAAAACTATAAAAAACTTATAAGCTGTAATAATAAGATACCTTGTATTAAAGAACAAAAGAAATATATTTTTCAAACAATAAAATAAGGAATTTCTACCAGGCCATTACAATAAATGAGCTTTGAAAGATGTAAACAGTAAACCTTTATTATTCTTTTATTGACAATTAACAATGATTTATATGAATAAAAAATATATTAATCGGAATACATTTTGTATACATTGTTTATACCGTTACAGAAATTAATTTCTAAGTTTTTAATATATTCATATAAATTATTGTTAAGGGTTTTTATTTCATTTATAAACATGGCTGATGAGGACTTAGTATGGTCGAAACGTTCCATGAAATGATAATAAAAGAATAATAAAGGTTTACTGTTTACATCTTTCAAAGTTCGTTTATTGTAATGGCCTGGTAGAAGCTCCTTATTTTATTGTTTGAAGTTTATACGAACGGATTATCTAATATATTTTTTATTGAAATTAAATGTATTTTTATTAGAACATGCAATTTCTATTATTAAGAATATAAATGATTACATCATTTATATTCTTGAAATGTATAGATTATGTACAGTTTACAAAGAAAATTTGTACATCACTGATATGAAAAATAGATTATAAATTATAAAAACTGCAAACGGGATCAAATTATATTTGAAAGATGTAGTCTATGAATGTATGTATTAGACTTTACTGGCAATTTAATATTTCAAATACAAATTGAAAATCTAGAATGCAATTAAAATTATCAAAGGCTAATTATAAAAGATAAAATAAAAATTCGAAAGTGATACACAGAATTAAAGGATACTATGCATTTATATCATTTAATTTGTGTATTTATATATTGAATTATTACGTACAAAATAAACAATCAAGAATATATCAATTTAAACTTTGTTGTAAAATTATGCTATTTCTTAAGCAACAATGGAATTTGAACAGAATGTAATGCAGAATAGTATAGCTCTCAGAAAATGTTTAAAATTTTTCTTATTGATTCTAACCATTTTTTTTTAATTATTTTTTCCTCGCGCTATTATGTTACAAATTAAATAGATTACTATTGATAAATGTTGGATAGCTCTTCAAAAAATTTCTTTTTATCATCCAACTATTGTCAATATAACTGCAGAATTCCAATTGTAAAATCATTAATGATATCAATATTCATGATATTATTACAAGGAAATTTTGTTGCAGAAAATGAATGGATGTGATAAATTAACTATATAGTTATCACTAACTAAAGAGGCAGTGCTCGGTGGCGCGTTCCAAGTCCCAATTATATGAAGATAGAGCGACTCTCGCGTTATGTTCTTCGATTCCCATATCTGTTAATCTTCTTATCTTGTCATCTAAATCGGGCATTTTCGCTGGCCCTAGAGAATTAATATAAATGAATATTTTAACAAAAAAAAAAAAAATATATATATATATATACATAAAATGCGCGAATATACGCAGGAATAATGCACGTACCACCTGCATATACAAATGTCCAATGTGTGGCAGTTTGACGAAACAATTCAGGATGTTCTTTATATTGTTTAGCGACTACTGCATCCTGAGGATCATCAGGTTCTGCTGCAGATAATAACGCTTGAAGTGACAGCAGTACCGTACGCAGAGTCATAGCGGCAGCCCTTAAATATAATAATAAAGACGAGATTATTTTACAGATGTATAACTACATTACATACAACAAAGTCACAAGATAAAATTTAAAAAAATATGTAAATACATAATCAAGTATATAAATAATAAATAACAAATATCTTTTCTTTCAGTAAAAAAAATTGTAAAACATATTAAATAAAAGTTTTTGATATACAAATATTCATAATTTAATTAATAAATTTATAATAAAAATACATGCCACTGATCTTTCAAAATATCCAAACATATGGCACCAGTAACAGAAGATATATTGGGATGCCATATTTTTGTTATAAAACGTACCTGCAAAATACAAATTTTATGTAATACAAAACTTTTGACAATTTATTTATAAAAATTTGAAATTTATTTTATCTATTATGAATATTTAAAATACAGTATACAAATTTACACTGAAGACATAATATATTGATAATATATGTGTCGTCAATTTATGAAAATCAATAAAGTAATAAGATTTATAGTATTTATGTGTTATAAGTACTTTGTTATATTATTATATTGTAATAATAGATAACAGAAATTTTTTAGAAGCTACGCTTGCTACACAAGTATTAACAAAACGTGTGTTTACATTCTTAAAATTATTTTTAAGAACTTACTTTGGGAGGATTAAATGGATATGTCTCGGGAACTTTGATCTCGAGCACAAAGTTACCACCTTCGTATGGTGTGTCTGGTGGACCAGCAATCTCTCCTTTTAATTCGGTAAGACTATCGTTGACCAATTCTACTTTAATCGCACATTTTGCTATCTATTATAAACATTAAATAAATAAAGTATTAGATGACCAAGTTGCTATAAATATGTTATAGATGTATAATATGTAACAACTTGAACGTACAGTGTATCGAAACTTATAAAACAACTACATACGAAGACACGATTAAGCAAAATGGAAATAATTTGTAAGATATATTATATAAAAAAAAAATCTGTAATTTAAATGTTAAGATTTCTTAAATTCAAATTAATGAATAAATATGTTTGTGACCAAACTGTTACATGTACTAATTTATTAGAAATCAAATCTATTAAGGGTTTGTGATAAGAACATATTTTACAACTTCATTTATATATATTTGGAAGGTATATATAGATACGGCAATACAACAATTAAGTTGTAAAAATCGCAACTTGGAGAACAAATTAATAGCAAACGACGTATTGATTAGAAAAGTAAAGACGAAGCGGTTTATTTAAAGAAAACAATTGAGCATTAAGAAATCGTAGCAGCGCAGCAATATTTCAGACAGTTTTGATGATGTACGCGACACTTGTTTTTCAATCGCATCCCAATCGTTTCCCCAGGCAGAAAAACATTTCAGTTATGTGATGATAGTGATGATAGATAAAAGAACGAGATAATAGAACCGCGACGAAAACACATTGCTAAATTATGCTCCCTCGTAAAATTCGTGTGTGGTACTACATCAGTCTCGCGGTACAATTATCAAAATAAACATGTAATCATAACCTATGTCCTATGACATCCGAGGCATGATAAGAGAAATCTCGATCGTTTCACAATAACGGAATTCATAATAATATACAAAACTGTCATGGTACGGCCTTAGTCGCGATTATTTAGTATTTACGCCTCGGCGTAAATCAGCCGTCCGAAAGCACGTGCAAGTATTATCGGGGACGGATGTATTAAATGCGAGAAGGGCAGAAATGAGCAATCTGAAAAAGTGCAATGCCTCCCAGTGCGGCCGAGATCCCGGATCTACACACGCGCATCGTGGTGAGTACGGTCGAATCGAGCCACTCATACTCGAGCCTCGAGCGAGCATATTTTCATTAGACCG
Organism: Trachymyrmex septentrionalis; assembly: GCF_001594115.1. Classification (NCBI taxonomy): domain Eukaryota; kingdom Metazoa; phylum Arthropoda; class Insecta; order Hymenoptera; family Formicidae; genus Trachymyrmex; species Trachymyrmex septentrionalis. Next base: position 5,320,378 of record NW_017304758.1, read on the forward strand.
TCGACGTCAACATCGGACAAGGAGATGCCAATTACCATATCGCAACATTACAACACGCGTTACGTCGCAAGCGGTACAATTCGATATTGACAGAAATGCGTTGAGCTCTCTTTCTCTCTGCATATTCTAGATTCTAGAAGTAGGTAGACGAAAGACAAGAAATACGGGTAGGAGTGACAGTCGAGTGACTGTCGGGTTGCGATTTGCGACTCGCGAGTTGCGCGACGAGCAACAGGCTCTCCTGTCACATATCGCCTATCGAACAGATTCGTCTGGATTCGTCGACGACCGCGTGTGCTAGATCCTGATCGCGGGGATTGCGTAATATCGCGATACGCGTGCCATTGTCGTGGCTTATCGCGAGGATTGCGAGCGGGCATCAGGGACAGGTACGCGCGAACTCTGGCTTGCTCCGGCTGCCCGAGACTCGACTCGACCGACTCGACACTCGACGCCGCTCACTCACCTCCTCACTCTTTATAACCTCTTTGAACTCCCGTTTGATTCGCTGTGCCGCGATGTTCGCCATGGCTCCCGAATCATCTAAAACGGTTAGCACGTTGTCATTGTCATTCGGACGAGGACGAACGAGCGAGCTCGTGCCCTGCGACGCGTTTCCTCGCACGTTGGCGGCGTCGCGTCGCGTCGCGTCGCGTCACGTCGCGTCGCGCGTAGTGTCCTCCACGCGAATGTTGCGAAATGCAAAATGCTAAATGCGAATCGATGAATCCCGTGCACCTGCACCCAAGTCCGTTATCTTCGCCTGCGTTCACCCGGACTCGTCCCTAACGTCCCTACACCCTAACCACCTAACCCAGTAACCGTTACAACGGTTGCCGTATCTACGAAATCACGCCGCCGCCGCGCACCACCGCGCACGTATACACGCGACTTGTCGTTCGACTCGCCGCCACCGGCAGCCACCGGCGCGGCGCCACATCAATGTGCAAAAGTTGACTATCACTCGCGCGCGCTCTCTCTCTCTCTCTCTCTCTCTCTCTCTCTCTCCCTTTGCTCACCGCTCTCGCGCCCGCCCCTTTTGAATTTCGTCTAGGTTCACGTCGCGCCGCGCAGCCCGCTCACCGCCGGCTCGGCTGACCGCAGGCCGCGCTGACTACGCGTCGCCATTTGTATTTTGCGCCCAATTGCGCTATTTATGCTGATTTACGCTATTGCGCCAATGTGCCCCGATCAGCCCCGATCCCCGATGATTGACAAGGGCGGCACGTGTGCACGTGCGACGAATGCGAGGATCGAAATCGTAATCACTGCACGTTCCGCTCGCGGAATCAACGTGATTAAAGTTATCGGCACGAGGGGTGGAACAACTGGTGGAACCGGTGGAAGCACGAGCGCGACCACCTCGTCGTAAAATCGGTCAAGTAAGGTGATCAACCGTCCCGAATTAGGAGGGACAGTCCGAAATTTTCAATCTGGTCGTCTTATTTTTCTTTTCAGACGCGTCCCAAATTTTCTCCCAAATTAAGGACACGATTATTAATTGTGAATCTTCTTTTAATCTGTGATCGAAAATAAGTGTAAAATATTATTTTCAGCTTTATTGATTTGTTTATTTAAAAATTCAAATATCCGCAAAAAATATTCAGTAGAAAATTTTACAATTAAAAAAAAATGAAATGTAATATCTCATAACTCAATTCGATGTAACTTTTGTTGTAATGTCACACATTAAGTGTTATTAGTTATTTACGAATATAACAATATATATAATATTGTATCAGTTAAACAATTATAAGAAAATATTCATCTATTAAAATTTAATTAAGTAATATTGAAAAAATTTTCTTTTATGTCCCTCCTTAAGGGGTCACCTTATACTATACTTGATAGAGAATAAAAACAATCCGATGTAAGGTAAACATTTGTAAGATTAAGATCGGAATCCAGATATTCGAGCGATACACAGATACTTGAAGGAAGAAATTTTATCGCTTCTTTCGTTTTGGTTGATCAAATTTCAATCTTCAGTCTCCATTTTCGATTTGAATGCGTAGTCTGATACCGGTCTTACGCAAGCAGTTTGGAAGGCGGCCATTAAGCATATCTTCGATAAAACCAATTTATCAAAGATAGTTATTTTCCGTGTGAGATGGAGAGAGAGGAAATGCGCGAACGGAATGCGGGATAAGCGTCTAAGCTAAGCGATAACGAAGCCCCGCTCCGTTCAGCTCCGTTCAGCTCGTTCAATCGTCAACGCGCTAATTGCAAGATACTGTAAGATATAGATATAGGTATAGACATAGAGATAGAGATATAGGTATATCCAATCCCAATGTCCCGATATCCTCGTGCGGCGTGCGCGTAGGCGGAGCGTGATCCAGCGACGTCACGTCCGGTGTGCGCGCGATCACCGATTGGCCGACCGCCCCGGTGCTTTCTGTTGTAGTGATGCCTGTGTCGCAGCCAGTACGTGCTAAGAGTTTGTTACGCGCAAACTTGGAAAACTCACGCGCGCGAGTCTTACAGAGCAGAATGCCCAACATCAAGGTCTTCAGCGGGACCTCGCATCCAGATCTCGCCCAGCGGATCGTCGACCGCCTCGGCATCGACATCGGCAAGGTTGTCACCAAGAAATTCAGCAACCTTGAGACATGGTAATGGTCGCTACGAACCGCAACCACGTTTTTATTGTCAGTCACAAGACCACGTGTCGTCGCGCGTGGGTTGTGTGATAGTATGATTCCTATACGGCGAACTTGGTCGCACCAAACGAACGCCGTCGCGTTTCACGCATTCTCCTTCTAGCCTGCCTTATTCTTCTTCCTACGTTATTCCTCCTCCGCAACGCACAGCCTCCGCGTTATTCCGTCGTAATACGCGGGATAACAATCAACAATGCTCCGCGTTCGGTACCTACCTCTGTTCCCTCGTGCCCGATTTCGCTTCACCTCGCTGATCGTTCTACGACTTCTAAACCGTTTTTCTAACTCGATGGACACGTGCCGCGACGTTTCGATCCGCGCCACGACGTTTCTCGAAACGAATACAACTCGCGGAGCCGCGTGCACTCATGAGATTCGCTCCTTCTGAGCTCGCAAAATGCCACCCAACGCAGAGATCACGACGATCACGTCGACGCCACAGATAATAAATGAGAAAAATCTCGCCGTTCTTTTCCGCAGCTCACATTAAGCAGTACGCATCGATATCCTGCAGATATTAACTCGGATTTTTAGTTTGTACTTTCTCTAGTTATTAAAAAAATTATCTAACCGAGAATCTCACTCATATTCTACTGTTTTTCATTTAAGATTGCAGGAAATAACGCAAGATTTAATCATGTTTTAGCGTGGAGATAGGAGAATCCGTCCGTGGGGAAGATGTCTACATCGTGCAAAGTGGAAGCGGCGAAGTGAACGATAATCTTATGGAACTTCTCATCATGATCAACGCTTGCAAAATTGCTTCTGCATCCCGAGTAACAGCGGTGATACCTTGTTTTCCTTATGCGAGGCAGGACAAAAAAGACAAGGTAGGCGAAACAAATAGAATAATCGCTCCATTATTTGTATTCTGTAAATAGTTGGTATTTAACTAGCTTTTAAGTAAGTTATTTTATATATTTGGTATCAAGTACACGTGTGT